>NC_069137.1:3721615-3864115 GCF_026914265.1 Mya arenaria | reverse complement strand
TAGTTTTAGTAGTATTCAGAGTAGTAATTGAAAGACAATCAAACATATAAATTTAAGAATTTGCTGAAAGACATAGTTTTGGTAAAGACAACTATAGAAAAAAATAAATGATTGATGATGGCGAAATAAAGATAGGTTAAAGCCAGGAACAATAATGTTAGAAACTGATGACTGACGACCTCGCACAAATGTAGTATTAATTGAAACGTAATGGCTTGCTACTTACTAATGTACATGAATGACCTATAGTGTATTATCCATGATTATATTTGCCCCTTTTATCAACTAAAACCGGACGAAGGTGATATTTGCAATATTTGAAAGCAAGAAAAAATACTTTTGTTCGCCCTTTGAAGTGATATCAAATTAAAATTCGTCACTATATTCTTGGTCACTTTTTGATAAATACTACTTTCATATAAAGGCTTCCCTTTTAAGATTCCCAGGCCTAGGCGTTTATGTTGGTGATCAGCAAGGGTAACATATTTGTTTAGTCACTTAACATTGTTTTTACCTTTGCGCGTCTGTATCGTTTCCAACGTTGCTCTGCCTCTCCCTTGGTAAGACTAGCGTGCTTGCTGTAAAAACTCTGTCAGAAAAAGATAAGAATTAATTAAATTGTAGGTTAAATTTACAGACAGGTCATATTAAACGTAATATCCATTATGAAATATTTAATGATTTATAAATTATATTGTTCAATATTAGATCAAAACACTTAAATGCATTGTACATCCCTTTAAAACATATAAGATCGATCGACTTATAAATCCAGTAAAAATAATTTTAAACAAATATATTGACGCAAAGTTTAGAACAATTGATTAACCATACAAAACAATACACAGATCTTGTTTTACAAATCAATATTGAGTGAGTTTTGTTGTTAAGTGCATCAATCAATACCAAGCCAAAGTAAGTATCAAACTGGCAGCCGATCTCTACTAAAATTGTCCATTCAAAAATTAAATTCATTATTGTGTTTATAGTTAAAACTTATACAAATATTTATGACAAACTCAAGTTTGGGGTTACTTTGGCATGTGTTTGCGTTGTTTTGAATCTCGATAGTCTGGTTCGCGACTCTCTAAAATAACGGGCCTTGTGCGCATCTGTTCCGTAGATAAGTCGTGACACATCCCCTCTATTTCTGCTCCAAAACAGAAAAAAAAAACACATTCGTATGATTTCATGGTATTTTAAAAAAATACGTTGCTGAAACAAAATAACGCCAGGATATTTGCTTATAATCATTTGGTAAAAGACAATTCTTTTTGAGAATTAAAAATAAGTCCCAACTTGCCTTATAACTTTTAACAAATATTTTAACAAGGGCCACAAATGTTACTTATATTATATCGAGTTACCTAATCTTGTATAAGGTAGCAAGTCAATCATATTGAACTGTCTATGACATATATCTTAAATCATAAACTGCGGAAAGAAAAAAGGCTGACACCGGAATTGGTAGATCATTGCTTTATATTTTTTGAAATGTAGACCTAATGATACTGGTTCGTATGTATTTAGGGAATTAGTTCCATTACTTTGCTTTTCAAAAATCTTTCCTTTATTGAAAATAGTTTGTATGTCATTCTAGAACATTCCTGATCTGTTGTAGCCGTTTAAAGTTTAAAGTAGATATAAAGTTACGTTATATTTAAAAATGATCTATGCTTTTTAATTTCATTAATACCATCTTAAATATTAAAAAATGTGTTTCTTTTATTAGTTTAATTTAACTCTAATGGCGTAAGTGGTGTTTACCTTTGTCGGAGGTTGGCTCTTGGTCCACGTCTAAACCAGCATCTAACTGCTTTAACAATTGCACTAAAAAATAATTACAGAATGCATATACATGCTTTAAAAATATCCTACTTCCTGGAGCAATCAGAAAGTTTTTTTTTATCTGAATGCATGAACTCCGTAGTTGGGTATACAACCATTATTGAGTAAAGCAAATATAGCTTTTGTCAAAAATGTATTGCAACTATCTATGTGTTACTCAACAAAACATTTACACAGAAAGATAAATTGTTACCGTTGATCGACGAATATACAAGGTAAATACTCCCACTCATTCATGAATTGCAGTCAACTCATACTCGTATATTCCATTATTTAAGACTCAGTTGCATAAAATTCGTTTTCATTAGGAAATGGAGAATTGTTTAAAGTTAAGAATGGAAAATTATATTATCAAAAACGCTTGTACATATTATATATTTTATGCAACTATTAATCAATGTACATTGCAAAAGAAACAGAAACGTGCCACAACATGTAAACATTCCATATTCATAAATTAAGAACGAAACGTACGAATCACAGTTCATAGTAAAGAATATATCTTGTTGTAAACAAATGTTTTTTTTTCTTTTATCTTTTCTGACTGTAAAAACTAAGGTAACAAAGTATATGATAATAATTAAATGGAACGATTTGTTGTCATTATACCAAACACGTATGACTTTTTAACACTGAATGCATGTATAATTAACCAAGTGGCCTATACTAAATGGACACCTTTTTATCTAGTTAAAGCTATTGAATTAAAGAGAACACACATATGCGCCAGAAAATACTACATTTTGAGAAGAGAATAATGAAATAATGAAAAAAAACTAATGCTTGTTTTAACTAAAACATATTAACGCTGAGTGTGATTTTATTTCGTTTTGTAATAGCATATAAAGAGTACAACGGTAGGAACACCAATTGACGCTAACTATGCTACTTAACATATTCAAAAACTCAATATTGCTCTTTGGCTACTGATTGAAGTTTGATTTCTACCTTCTTTAGAGAAAATTATGACAAGCGAGACTTTTCAATTGGTAAATACATGGGTATTCTTTATTAAAATGTCCACTTTTACGGCATCTGTATTTCGCAACTGATTTGATTTGCTGGAATACTTTCGGACCTTGATAAAAAGAATAAACTAAATTAAAAAGTGTTAATCACAACTCTCGGCGACATTGGTTGACCACCGTTTATGACACTATTTTTGAGGTCAGTTGTATTCTTATACCCTTAATACTGTGATGCAATAACTCCTGCTTCAAGAGTTTAACCTTAGTTGTAGTCCGGTTATCCATTGAGTCAATGCATGATTTCATTGACCATGTTGAACATTTCAAGGCGATAACCTTGTCGTTCGCATGAATGTATAGCACATGTTGATGCATGCGTGATCTCTATGTGTTGTTTTTACATTTTGTGTTTCTTGTTCAGTGTCTTTTGGGCGCTAGTATTATGCTTCTTAACAGGGTTGTTTGTTAATTGTTCAACTACTGGGCTTGTCCCTCATTTTTATTCTTCAATTTGATTTGCTTCTTAAACATATGCATGTAATAACTAGCGTAAAACATAAAAGAGTTATACAGTAAGATACATATCATCGATCGATTTGAAATACAATACTAAATCATTTATTAAGTTGTGACTTACAGGAATGTATGAGAAAGAGTTGAACATCATTGGTATTAATGATCAATTCAAGTTCCAGACTTTGTCTTTGAAGAAGTGACTGCAACTCCTTTTCCAACGGTTTTAATTCTGTTGTCAGTTTGCCGGCAAGCACATCGTCGTAGCAATCAATGAACGATAAAAATGAATCGAACTGTATGTAGAACACGACGCTGCCACGATGAACCTTTGTCAAGGTGCCTTAAACATAAACTCGTATATTGAACGTTCAAGTTAAACCAACGTAATTGGCGGAATATAAGCATATTAGGAAGTATGTTTCGATTTTTTACAAATATAAATCATTTAAGCAAATGTTCTTACCATATTGCTTGAACTTTGTTAAGGCTCTTTGCAACGCTTTAGACAACTCATTTTGCATTGGAGAATTTATCTCTTCCATGACAAGATTAACCAGACCAATTGACAGATCTTCTTCTTCGTTTACAGATACGTTTTTAATTTTCATCGTAACTGAGGACTCCTCTGAAACACAATGAATACATGAGTACAAAAATAACATATTGAGGAATGTACTGCAACTATGCATCCGATACAAAATGGAAATATATATTTGCACTTTATAATATATTTCCAATTTAGGTTAAATGTATTCAAATGTAAACATGTTATACATAATACACGGGTGATACGCGTTTCTTTTTTTAAAACTCTCTTTAAAACAACCTTTCATTGAATGGAATTACCATATTTTTTTTGAAAATGTAAAGACATTGTATTTGTTTTGTGCAATCGCACCTTTACTGTCACTACAAACCAAAGTAATAATGGTACCTATGTTTCTTGAATGCTGCATTTTAAGCGATACCAATATATTACGCACTGATTTCCCTTTAGAAATATATAGTATTGTTTGTTGACATCACTTGACAGTTTCAAGGATTGTTTTAAGTGCCCATCAAGTAAATTGTTAATAAAAATGTACTCTAAAAGAATCAGCATGACTATATTTCCTTCGCATGCCTGTGGTCCACCTTTTTAAGTTCGAACATTTTTTTTTCCAATTTGTCCATAAACAAAATTTTAATTCGGGGCGGCAGTTTATTTTGCAGATTGAAAACTGATTTAATATAACATTTACCTGGTGCCTTCATCTGCTTTAACTCATTACGAGAGAAATGGCTGAAAATGAGTTCCTTGATCTCCAGAACCATGTTCTTCATTTCTGGAAACTGGTTTGCGCTGACATGGTTTACAGCTGGATATAAAATTAAGGTCACTTTAAGCATACACGTACACATTTTAAGTTATATAAATTAGATGATGTTTTGATTCTACTTATTTTAGGCTAAACACAGAACTGCAGCATATTCAAGCAGTATGCAGATATTCAATATCTCGATCAAAACAACCTGACAACGATTCCGTAATAAAACAACTCCTACAATTATATCATATTGAAATCTAAGAGAAAATGATCGAAAAAATAATCAAGTTAAGATGACGTACTTGCATGTACTTCTTCCAGGAGTGTTGTTTGTCCCTGATAAAACCGATGAACAGTTTTAACTAAGTTAAAAACTGTTTGCTGAAGTGGAGTTTCTATTTCTTTGAGACCACATTTGACTTTTGTTTCGAAAGCTTCATCTGAGATCAATTTAACTGTTTCGTCGATAAATGTCGTAATTTGTCGGTGATAAAGATTGAAATCACCCTCGTTCAGCTTTGGATTAGGCAGGTGACATAGTTTGTTTCGAATGTCTTTCACATTTTCTATGTCATGTTTTTGTGTCGGCGTCACATTTTGTAAAATATTGGTTAATATCAGCCAGTACATCTGTACATCCCATGTCTCCAAATCCGTGCCGGATCCATTTTGAGGGAAAAACTCGTTCTTTCTCTGTTGTCCGATTCTCCAAAGAAGAATTTCTTGTCTTTTTGAATGCAAAAATATATCCAGTGTTGTACCCAAATCTATGACGTACTTGAACAAAGTTTTTTCTAAGCAAAATGTACACGGGCCTTGAACGGTAAAAAGCAATTGTATAAAGTTTTCCCGTTCTTTCTGTAGTTTCTCGTCAAACTTAATTCCTGCACCAGACATGTCTCTGACCTGTAAGTAGACGCAACTTATAGTAAGGCCACACTAACTTGGAGCTTTTATCGATGGATTCACAGAACGTATTGTTTGAAGATGTAGAGATTTTCCAACGCAGTTACTTCCCTTTAAAAATACAGAGTACTGTTGTTGTTTTTTAAACGAAATCATCGACACGTATAGTATTTAAAAAAAGTGAAACACGTCTAGTTATCCTTAGTTCCATTTTAAAATGATGGCTCTCGGTGAGCATTGTGTTATAAATTTAAAAAAGCTAAATATCAAAAGAAATAAACACGTGTATGTAGGACGTATCTAAATTGGGATGCTACGTGAAAAGTTAACCTCAAACAGTCTTCTAAACTATCGACTTCAAAATTATATGTATTTAATCTAAATATTGTAGTATATTTCAACACTTATGTACACATGTTAAAATGAAAGTTACATAAACTATGTTTGGAAATAATACAAAACATAACAAGAAGCGTTTCATTATGCGTGCGTAGTCATGGTTATTAAACTGGAAATGGTTGTCCGGTGTGCAAGAGGAAACAATATGAACACATGAAACAATAAAGCCTTTCAAACCGATTGATGCATTGCGTGATTAAGATATAATAAATAACTAGTTTATCTCTAGGATAAGTCAATTTATTTAAATAAGAAGGCAATTTGGAGATGTTTAAGTTTGCGGGTTGTGGTTTAAGCAGACCCGTACAGAAATTGCCTTCCGCAATGCCACTTAAGTTCAGTTTAGTAAAATGGTTATCGCAGGACCGAGATTTTTCGTGGACTGACGGACGGACGGACGGAGGGTAAACCTTAAGTCCCCTCCGGTAAAACCGGTAGGGAACTAATAATGAATTAAATTAAACTTTAAACGGTTGAATTGTAAATTGTTTATTAAATTTGATTATTTAAAGAAATGTAAAGCATAGGTTGCATAACGTATTTAGAATTTCAGATATCATTCGGATATCCTGTATTGAAACATTATTGTTTTATCATAATAATGCCTTTTATTATGTTTTAATTTAAAATATAAATTGGATAACAAATGACCAGGACGAATGTTAAAGGTGTATTGTTGTTTTTTAAAGTTTCCTTTCTACTCGTCTCTTCTCGGCAGCAGTTGTTGCAAGAGGTTATTTGTCCCATCAACTTAATTTAAATGTATAAACGAAAGTGCTCACCTTTCAGTATCCTGACAGTCTGTCGATATTAAACTTTAAAATATGTCCTCGATTGTCTGGGAATACGTATAATGTGTATAAATCCATCCTCTTTCGTAGGGTATAAAGTTCATTAGTTTTAAAAGGTAAAAATGAAAACCAATGAAAAATTTTGAATTACATTTGTCCTTTGATAAACAAATGACTGATCAAAGTATGTATGTATTCTAACTAAATTAGTTTTAGGAAATCAGGAATATTAAGGTAATCATTGCGATTTGGTTTCATCTATTGGGTGTAAATGAACTCAACGAAGAGCTTCTCTAAAGCTTCCAATACTAAATCAAGCAAACAAGAATAGAGCATTACCAGCAGATTGCGATCTATTCATACACGTATTGATCTTACTATACACCTTTTCAATGTCAGTGGTATATCGTTTAGATCTTAGAAATACAGGTCTTTGTAATTATTCAGCGTAATGTTAAACTGTATTTGGTTTCAAAATATAATAATGCAGAAGGCCTGCGTTTATACTTCAATGTAAGCGCCGAATAACGGAACATAAGATTCATGAGTCGACGTAAAGCGTTAAACAAACTACAGTTTCGAACTGCGTGTTACACTTATTAAACGATATTTCAGAGTAAGCACCTACATATCTTTAAAATGATTCCATACCGCATATTAATCAACGATACATTACAACATTCTTCATTCGATTGATCCGTCTTCACCCCCATTAACAAGCATGCCAATATTCATTTCAACGTAGCACCTTAAATCTGGTTTATATTGGTGAAACTAATATTGCATAATAAATATAAACTTCAACAATAGTCTGATAGTTTTTGTATACTTTTGGTCAATAAAATGCTCAATAAAAGTTATCGTTTATATATATTAAGTTCAATGTTTGCCTATCATATAATTAGTTTCAACTAAAAACTTTTAATATTATACTAAGTCGTTGTATGAAATATACATATTTATATTATAAATACGAGTTAAACAACTTCTTATTTTTCCAAATAAAGTAATAACTCAGATTGTTAAAGGGAGGGTAGGGTTTTATGATGGTAGAAATAGTCACCTGGTTATGAGTTACGTAGAAGAAAATGATAACATTGTCTTACATAGAACAATTGGTTCAATATTTATATTTTCAAATTCTAATGAAAAATAGATTAAACTAATTACGATATTATACTTATAAAACATTTATATAGCATATATTCGATTATTACATACATCATCGGCAACTTTCCATTAGGAAGGAATTACCTGTAAAACCATTTTGTTTACAATTATAATCTTAATGCATGTTTATTAACAATTTAAATACTTGGAATTATTGCATATTCCGTAAGGTCGAACTAATGCAGAAGGCCGGCGTTCATTTAAGGAATGAATTACGGAGTTGATGTCATAATTGGGGTCAGAACGCAATTGGGCTGGTCAATGTATGTGGAGTCCGAATTTAAGAAACCTTTCAGTAATCCTTTTTTTACACATTCTGTAAATTGAATGACCCGATTGTAACAGGAAACATTTTATCAAATGACGCCACAATAACGCGGGAAAAGATCAACCACTTGAAATCACATTTAAACGTAAAATTGAAACACTTATGTCAACATTATATATCATAAATTAACACTTTTTAGAATTTATATTTTACTATACCGAAAGGCAGTTCATTTCAGGTGTGGAAGTCAAGGTAAATATATTTCAATGTAGGCGCTGCATACTTACGAAAATAATGTAGTCGATTCATACATGACTGGATTTTTAGTTGAAATAGCAAATTGATTTTGTCATTTTATATCACCGACATATGTAATTGACATACAAAAGCTTTTTAGAGTTTTAAACATAAAACTAAAAATATTTTACAAGCAAAAACAGTTTTATAATTTGCTATTATTACTGGCGCACCTATTAGATTGATACGTTGGTCTAGTTGGCGTTTATTAATATTTTGTTTTGCTAGAAAGTTTTAGACCATTTTTACTTTAGATTCATGAGACAATATTAATATTTCAGAGTTATCAGTTACATATCTTTAAGATTATTCCATACCGCAGATTTATCAACGAGACATTTAAACAATCTTCTATCGATTGATCTTTCTCCACCTACATTAACAAACATGTCAATATTTTTTTCGACGTAGCACCTTAAATCTGGTTTATATTGGGGAAGCTCATATTGCATAATAAATATAAACTTCAACAATATTTGTTTTTATGAACAAAACTATAGAAAGAGAATGTCAATGCAGTTGATTACTATTTAGTGTTGCAGGTACAAGCGTTGCAAAAAAAGGTGTTGGTTTGCCAATTAAATCAAATTCTTACGGACCGGCGGTCTTCGTTGTCTGCTCATTAATTCAATAAGCTTTTGGTCCAATTACCACCCAATTATCCAGAATTCGTTTTGACAACATATCTAAAAACCAGTCACATCGCGTAGTCACTTGAGAGTTATCGCCCTATGCTTAAAGAAATAACATATAATTGGTAGTGTCCGCTCAATCATCTTAAAAACCTTTTTTTCAATCACCAACCAATTTCATCATAATGAGTATAGGCATTATATCTCGAACAATGTCGATAACCAGCCATATCTCAGGGGTCACTGGCAAGTTTTAACCTTTAAACTATAGAAATTACATCAAATCGCTCTTGTTCAATCAATAACTTTTAAAGTTTTGTTCAAGTCATCCCCAAATTCAGTCAAAATGTGTATTTGTATAATATATCGGACAAGGTCGTTAAACAGCCATACTGACGTGGTTACTCAAGTGTATTTTTTAATTATAGAAATAACCTAAAAGTTTTCTTTTCCGATCATGTACTTTTGAAGACTTCATCCAATTACATTCAAATATAGTCAGAGCGTGTATGGGAATTTTTCAATAAATATCGATTACTTATCATATCGCTGTCGTCTTCCAAGAGGTATGGCCCTTTAAAGCTGCACTCTCACAGATTAAACTTTTTAATAACTATTATATTTCTTTTTGTGATAGAACGAGCCATTTTTTGTGAAAATCCATGGAAACCAGTTGTATAAGACTGCTGACAAAAAAAAGATCGCAGATGTATACATTTAAGGTCAACAAATGGTGTTTTTTACCTTTTTTCTTTAACCGTTAATAAACTGTTAATAAACGGTTTAAGCCACAAAACATTATAACAGAAATATGAATAATCGACGATCTTTTTTTTTTTTGTCGGCAATCTTATATCATTGGTTTTCAGATATTTACGCTAAAATTTGCTCATTTGAACAAAAATAAAATAAAAAGTTGAAAAAAATGGTATATATGTGAGCGAGCAGCTAAAATTATTAAAAAAAACCACCTTAAATTGGCCCCTTTTACTGAACACATTTATACTCTTTGTCCAATCATCACCAAATATGGTCATGATGTGTTTAGGCATAATATCTAGTCCCGTAACAGTCGCCCCATAAACGTTCTGCAGCATAGGCCCAGCTAGTCGTTGTTAAGTCACAGTAGCCACTCAAACGTACTGTTGCATAGTCATTGTTTCGTCACAGTCGCCACTTAAACGTACTGAAGTATAAGCTCATATAGTCAGTGTTTCGTCACAGTCTCCACTGAAATGTACTGAAGCATAAGCTCATATAGTCAGTGTTTCGTCACAGTGGCCCAATTAACGTACTGCAGCATAGGCCCAGCTAGTCGTTTTTAAGTCACAGTCACAACTCAAACGTAATGTTGCATAGTCAGTGTTTCGTCACAGTCGCCACTAAAACGTACTGAAGCATAAGCTCATATAGTCAGTGTTTCGTCACAGTCGCCACATAAACGTACTGTAGCATAAGCTTATAAAGAAAGTGTTTCGTCACAGTCGCCACATAAACGTACTAAAGCATAAGCTCATACAGTCAGTGTTTCGTCACAGTCGCCACATAAACGTACTGTAGCATAAGCTCATACAGTCAGTGTTTCGTCACAGTCGCCACATAAACGTACTGTAGCATAAGCTCATATAGTCAGTGTTTTGTCATAGTCGCCACATAAACGTACTGTAGCATAAGCTCATATAGTCAGTGTTTCGTCACTGTCGCCACATAAACATACTGTAGCATAAGATTATATAATCAGTGTTTCGTCACAGTCGCCACATAAACGTACTGTACATAAGCTCATATTGTCAGTGTTTTGTTTCAGTCGCAACATAAAGGTACTAAAGCATAAACTCATATAGTCAGTGTTTCGTTACAGTCGCCACATAAACGTACTGTAGCACAAAGAAGACTAATAATACAATTAATTAGCGACGTTATAGGCGTGTGTATGTTTTGATAAATTGGGTGTATTAAGGAATAAGCACATTTGTAGGTGTGTGTATGTTTCTGCGAGTGAGAGTGTGAGCTTGTATATGTCAATTTGACGGTGTGTCTAATTTTAGGTGAGTATGGTGTTAGTGCATCAGTATGCAAGGTTTTATCTCTGTTTATATTCGTGTAAGTAAGATGTGTGTGCAACATGTTGGTTGTGCGTCAACATGCAACTATGTAGGTTTGTGTATGTTTTTGCTAGTAGGTTGTGAATACATCGCAATGCAACGTTGTGAGTCTGAATATGTTTGCACGAGTAGGGTGTATATTTGTTCAATTATGGTGTATTGTTTGTGTGTGTATGTGCGTGCGTGCGTGTGTGTGTGCGTGCGTGTGTGCGCGCGTGTGTTAAATGTTGATATAAAATGTTTCATGTGTGTGTGTATGTGCGCGCGAGTAGGGTTTGTGTTCATAAATATGCAACGGTGTACGTGTGTGAATGATTTCACGAACAGATAGTGTGTGCACAAATATATAATGTTGAAGGTGTGTGAATGATGATACGAAGAGTATGTATGTGCAGAAACATGCAACGTTTTAGGTCTTTATATGCTTGCACAAGTACGGTATGTGTTTACCAATATGTAACGTCATAGATGTGTGTATATTTGAGTGAGATTTGTTTGTACATCAAAGTGCAAAGTTGCAGGTGTGTATAAATTTGCGCGTAAAAAGTATATGTGTGTATCGAAATGCAACGTTGTAGGTATGTGTATGTTTGAACGTAAAAAAGTATATGTGTGTATGGATATGCAACGTTGTTAGTGTGTGTAAATTTGCGCGTAAAAAGTATATGTGTGGATCGATATGAAACGCTGAAGGTGTGTGTATATTTGAGCCTAAAAAAAGGATCTGTGTATATCGATATGAAAGGCTGTAAGTGTGTGTATATTTGGGCGTAAAAAGTATTTGTGTGTATCGATATGAAATGCTGTAGGTGGGTGTATATTTGGGCGTAAAAAGTATCTGTGTATATCGATAAGAAATGATGTAGGTGTGTGTATATTTGGGCGTAAAACGTATTTGTGTGTATCGATATGCAACGCTGTCGATGTGTGTATGTTTGAGCAACGCCGTAGGTGTGTGCATGTTTGAGCGTTAAAAAGGATCTGTGTATATCGATATGAAACGTTGTAAAAGTGTATATATTAGCGCGTGTAAAAGTATTCGTGTGTATCGATAAGCAACGCTGTACGTGTGTATATTAGTATTTGCTCGGAAAAAGTATAAATGTGAATCGTTATGCAACGCTGTAAGTGTGTGTATATTTGCGCGTTCAAAGTATATGTGTGTATCGATATGAAAAGTTGTAGGTGTGTATATTTGCGCATACAAGTATATGTGTGTATCGATATGAAAAAGTGTTGGTGTGTATATTTGCGCATACAAGTATATGTGTGTATCGATATGAAAAAGTGTTGGTGTGTATATATGCGCATACAAGTATATGTGTGTATCGATATGAACAATTGTTGGTGTGTATATTTGTGCAAACAAGTATATGTGTGTATCGATATGAAAAATTGTAGGTGTGTATATTTGCGCATACAAGTATATGTGTGTATCGATATGAAAAAGTGTTGGTGTGTATATTTGCGCATACAAGTATATGTGTGTATCGATATGAAAAATTGTTGGTGTGTATATTTGCGCATACAAGTATATGTGTGTATCGATATGAAAAATTGTTGGTGTGTATATTTGCGCATACAAGTATATGTGTGTATCGATATGAAAAATTGTTGGTGTGTATATTTGCGCATACAAGTATATGTGTGTATCGATATGAAAAATTGTTGGTGTGTATATTTGCGCATACAAGTGTGTATAGATATGCAACGATGTACGTATGTGTATGTTTGTGCGAGTAAGGTCTCTGTGTATTGATATGCAGCGGTGTAGGTGTGTGTGTGTGATTATGCGAGTAGAATTTTTGTGTTTTGATATGTTTCTATGTAGGACTGTAAATGTTTTTGCGAGTAGGGTGTGTTTGTGCATCAATATACAACGTTGTAAGTATGTACGAGTAGGTAGTATGTTAATCAATCGGAAACGTTGTAGTTGTGTGTATGGTTGTGCGAGTAGGCTGTGTGTGTATCGATATGCAACGTTGTTGGTCAGTGTATTTTTACGCAAGTAAGGTATACGAAGGTTGTCTCCTTATAATATAGACTTTGTTGATAAAAATATTATACGACGACACATTAGAAAAAGACATCGGAATGTAACATGTCACATGTGAGCGCTCCCTGGGACCCTAGACTCCTCACAGTGGAAGAATATGCTGTTCGATTTAGACCATCAAGGACGTTCGTTCTAAACGTTGGAAGAGATCCATCCTACCTTACGTGAATTATAACAACAGACAAGACTTGGGTTCAAAATGTTTTTTGATAATTCATCATTTAAATTTCAACCTTTATAACCATTTTTATATTTTAACGTCATTCACGCTTATATTATACTAAAAATATTGCAATTCCAAATTCAATAGTATTTACGAATAATAAATAAAAATGCATATACAATGGTTATTGTTCACATTATTAATGCAAATGATTTACAAAAAATACTGCAATGCAAATCAATATCTGTACATATCATTCATGCAATAACTCATGCAATCAAGACAAAATTAACGCATATTGTATGCATTACCTAATGCAATGCATGCTTGTTTTTCTTTTGTGTTCCAAATTTGTCATCTTAGTCAGAACGTTTGTATACAAGAGTGCATTTTTTTGTTCTGATGATATTTATTTTTGTATGGAATACCATTCATTTCATTTATTGTTTGAAAACAGGGGCTATTAAGCACTTAACGATAATGTATGATATAAACCTATTCTTTAACATATTAAATACAAACAAAATATGATGGTGCATTCTGCTTAATGTTGTATATATTAAATTCATCTGTATATAATATTAACAGTAGACTATTGATAACGACTTGATATTTAGGCACACTAGGTGCAAGGAGTATCTTTATAAGTTGTAAACAAGTCAGGTTCAAGGAGTGTCTGTATAAAAGGTTAACACGTCAGATCCAAGGAGTGTCTGCATAAATGGTAATCAAGTCAGGTACAAGGAGTGTCTGCATAAATGGTAAACAAGTCAGGTACAAGGAGTGTCTGCATGAATGGTAAACAAGTCAGGTACAAGGAGTGTCTGCATGAATGGTAAACAAGTCAGGTACAAGGAGTGTCTGTATTAGTGGTAAACAAGTCAGGTACAAGGAGTGTCTGTATTAGTGGTAAACAAGTCAGATACAGGGAGTGTCTGTATTAGTGGTAAACAAGTTAGGTACAAGGAGTGTCTGTATTAGTGGTAAACAAGTCAGATACAGGGAGTGTCTGTATTAGTGGTAAACAAGTCAGATACAGGGAGTGTCTGTATTAGTGGTAAACAAGTCAGATACAGGGAGTGTCTGTATTAGTGGTAAACAAGTCAGGTACAAGGAGTGTCTGTATTAGTGGTAAACAAGTCAGATACAAGGAGTGTCTGTATTAGTGGTAAACAAGTCAGATACAAGGAGTGTCTGTATTAGTGGTAAACAAGTCAGGTACAAGGAGTGTCTGTATTAGTGGTAAACAAGTCAGATACAAGGAGTGTCTGTATTAGTGGTAAACAAGTCAGATACAAGGAGTTTCTGTATTAGTGGTAAACAAGTCAGATACAAGGAGTGTCTGTATTAGTGGTAAACAAGTCAGATACAGGGAGTGTCTGTATTAGTGGTAAACAAGTCAGATACAAGGAGTTTCTGTATTAGTGGTAAACAAGTCAGGTACAAGGAGTGTCTGTATTAGTGGTAAACAAGTCAGATACAGGGAGTGTCTGTATTAGTGGTAAACAAGTTAGGTACAAGGAGTGTCTGTATTAGTGGTAAACAAGTCAGATACAGGGAGTGTCTGTATTAGGGGTAAACAAGTCAGATACAGGGAGTGTCTGTATTAGTGGTAAACAAGTCAGATACAAGGTGTGTCTGTATTAGTGGTAAACAAGTCAGATACAAGGAATGTCTGTATTAGTGGTAAACAAGTCAGATACAAGGAATATCTGTATTAGTGGTAAACAAGTGCGATACAAAGAGTGTCTGTATTAGTGGTAAACAAGTCAGATACAAGGTGTGTCTGTATTAGTGGTAAACAAGTCAGGTACAAGGAGTGTCTGTATAAGTGGTAAACATGTCAGGTACAAGGAGTGTCTGTATTAGTGGTAAACATGTCAGATACAGAGAGTGTCTGCGTAAAGGGCAAACAAGTCAGGAGCCACGGAGTTAAACATAGTTTTATACTAAAATATCGTTTATACCAAGAGAGGTGACATTATTACATACGGATAAAGTAACTATAATTCTTCAAATGAATACATACACGTAACCAACAGCATTAATTGATATCAAGTCACAATATAATCCCATTTCCTGTTTAATTGGTTCTGAAATTCGCTTTATTTGAGTGTTGTGAGCTCTTAAGACCGTGTGTACATTATACTTGTCATCGCGTTATAGCCAAGCGTTAAAGTCTGTTTGAATTACCTTATATTAAACGGCCCAAATTAAAAATGGCCAAAGTAAAAGGAATGGTTATAAAACAGGAAGCATGTACGTAAACTTACTGCACGGGAAGCTTCACGTACAAGGTCAAGTGCACGTCATGTTTCATGGAACATTCACCTGTACGGGATGCTACACGTACAAGTTCACATGCAAGTCACGTTTCATGGAACACCTACCTGCACGGGAAGCTACGCGTACACGTTAACGTGCAAGTCATGTTTCATGGAACATTCAACTCTACGGGATGCTACACGTACAAATTCACGTGCAAGTCACGTTTCATGGAATACCTACCTGCACGGGAAGCTACGCGTACAAGTGCACGTCATGTGTTATGCAACATTTACCAGCACGGGAAGCTACGCGTACATGTTTAAGTGCAAGTCATGTTTCATTAAAAATAACCTGCACCGGAAGGTACACGTACAAATTAATGTGCAAGTCGTGCTTCATTGAACATTTACCTGCACGGGAAGGTACACGTACACGTTTACGTGCACGTCATGCTTCATTGAACATTTCCTTGCACGAAAATGTATACGTACAAGTTCACGTGCACGTCGTGCTTCATGGACAATTTTCCTGCACGGGAAGCTATACGTACGAGTTCACGTGTACGTCGTGCTTCGTGGAATATTTACCATCACCGGAAGCTACACCCAGTTTACGTGCACGTCGTGTTTCTTGGAACATTTACATGTACGGGAAGCGACACCTACAAGTTAACGTGCCCGTCCTATTTCATGGAATATTTACATGCACGGGCACATTATTATTTCTGCAACGTTTACTTGCATGGGAAGCTACACGTACAAGTTCACGTGCATGCCGTGCTTCTTGCAACATTTGCCTGCACGGGAAGCTACTTATTCAAGTTTACGTGCACGTCATGTTTCGCAACCTCTCTTAAACCGAGTGAATACTTTAGGATTGACCTTTCGCGTTGTATCTAATATCAAAGTGTACATAATTCATGTAATTTCTGTTAGCACGAAGCGTATCAAATTATTAAAGTTTCCCAAATCAAGGCATATATTTTGATTATCTTTTGTTGGAAAAAAAGTGGTATAGCTTCAGAAAAAAAATCGTCTAATTAAACATATGGCTGTTTTATATTTAAGTTATTTGCAACGAGGTTAATTAGCATTATCATCAGATCATAAGTTAAATACATACATTTGAAAATTTGAAAAAAGTATCTTCCATTTCTCATCATGTAAAACAAACCTTTGTTCAGACTAAAGACTAAACATAACTTATATGACTTATTTTTAAATTTTGTATGACATCGGTTTAAATGTGTTAAATTGATTTATTTAAATTTGGTATATACTATTTAGTATTAATATAACATGTCAATAAGTTGAAAACAGTCGTACGTACGTACATGTACACATAAACTAATTGTAACGCTCTTGTATCCGACAATGGAATCAGAGAAAAACAAAATGTGTTCATCACTCAAGTCGATATTTTTGAATATAAAGGCAAGGTGCAGTATAATTCATGCTTGGGGAATATCGGGGATTTCCCTTGTACATTAGGCCGTACTGTATTAACTTTATTGCTGTAAGCTTTCTGAAGGCTTAACATTCTCATAGTTCATATGATTGTGAAATAATACTGTCACATCTATACAACCGAAAGAAGTGCACAAGAGTCATCAGAGGTTTTTCAAAACGTGCTATACCAGTTTAGATCAGATACAATCAGAACAAGTTAGAATGTTGAATAATGACTCACTCTATGTTATGCATTTAGTGAAATCAAGCCAATCCCTACAGAAAGTTATCACCCGTCATTGTCGCTTGCCGTCTTGTCTCGACAATATCTATTAGACTATTGACCACCCTTGGTAGGTTGCAGGGGAACATTTTTCCTGTTTCTATCAACACAACCCATTGATTACCACGTTTGTACGTTCATTATCTATAACACTCCCTAGATAGTTTGCAGGGTAACATGCGTCCTATTCCTATCAACCCAACCTATTGATTTCAACGTGTGTGCGTTCATTATCTATTACACACCCTTGGTAGTTTGCAGGGGAACATCCACCCTATTCCTATCAACACAACCTATTGATTTCCACGTATGTGCGTTCATTATCTATTACACACCCTTGGTAGTTTGCAGGGGAACATCCACCCTATTCCTATCAACACAACCTATTGATTTCAACGTTTGTGGGTTCACTATCTATTACACAGCCTTGGTAGTTTGCAGGGAAACATACGTCACATTTCTATCAACACAACCTATTAATTTCCACGTATGTGCGTTTATTATCTATTACACACCCTTGGTAGTTTGCAGGTGAACATACGGCTCATTCCTATCAACACAACCAATTGATTTCAACGTTTGTGCTTTCATTTGCAAATATCAGATGTACAATCAAAATCTAACACGTTGACAGATGTTTGTCCAAAATCCAACACTTTGACAGATGTTTGTCCAAAATTCAACACTTTGACAGATGTTTGTCCAAAATGTTTCAAGTATTGATTTAATGACAATCTTTACAAATGTAAAGGTTCAGTGCTCGTATACTGCTTTGAACCCCGACCAGCCCCTGTTTATCTGATCGTTCCAAAATGGTAACCTCAATTTGTTTTATTTGTTTTAAATGAATGTATTGTATGGTAGTGTGTTTTTCAAGTTTGTATATGTTGTTTTGTCAGTGTCCGTTGGGCCAATGTTCGACTTCTCGGCTTTTAGCAGTTCTATTGTATAAAATGTGTTCCTTGGCTGCAATTGCATTTATCTTTTTCAAATTCAATTTTACTTTCTTCCATTTTGAGAACTAAATAATGTATTGTGAAGTTCCAAAACTATGTAGTGAATGTGTTCCTGCTTGCAGTTTTAGAACATAGCTTGTCATATCACGGAACGATAATAACTCATTTCGCCTCTTTGCTATTTTGTAGATTTTAAAGCTAGTGATAAGTAAAACTTTTATTTTTTTTTGTAATCAGACCCAATGCTAAAAAATAAGAGTTTAAGAGGCTTTTTGCAACAAGTACATTTTGTTGCCATTCGTTAATTTAAAACAAAAAAAATACATTGACCAATATAAAGAGTGGAATTTAAAGCCTTTAATCATTTCAACTGCAATGACATCATTTGAAGTCTGATAGGGTTTTCATGAAACTTGATTTTGTCATAGATATATATTACTCTTATCTTATTTAAATAAAGACAGATCTGATACAAACACCTCCTTAAGATAACATCAACTTATTACATAAGAAAAATATTTTGATGATATCACCCCTCGTATTGGTTGATCATAGAGGCTGTTTTAAAATACTTTGTATATATTGACGTCAATATCCCATGAATGCTTTATCAATTAATCGACATATGACTTCTTTAAAAAGTATTTAAAGCCAAGCTATTTTGCTGTAACATTGCATTCTACGCATATATAGTTTAATGTAAAACTAACATACCAGTGGTTCGTGTTCCAATTAAATTGCGTTTTGTTACTTATAAACAAAAATACCAAGAAAGAAATCACATTTCAGACATGCCAAAGATAACACTGAATATTAGTGAACATCGACAGTAAGACATGAATACACTTAAGATAGCATTGTATTGGAGGGTATTCATTTGTCAAACACATGACTCGTATCATCTTTAAATTCAAAAACAAGCTTCATTACGTTTAGCACAGCCACTTAATATGCCCTGTTATACTGATATTGCTCGTTCAGGTAATACATATATTGTTTTAACAACGATTGCATACATGTGCGAAATATTTTCTTGTTCGAGTTTAGTGACACTTTCGGTTGAAGTCATATTCACCTGATTTCGTAATCATAAACGAATTTGATAAGATCTTTCATACCTTACATAAAACGACCTATAAATTATATTATGTATCTACCACAAGGTAGTGAAAATGAATTCTTTAATGACAATTTAACTTCCGTATTAGTTTCATGTTGACGCATCACATTCCAATTTTAAACTTATTTTTCCTGTAATTAATGAATATTGTGTAAGAGTTTGTATCACAGATGTTCTACAAACAAATATTGGTCAAAATGCCATAACATTGGAATTTCAGATAATAGCTCCCATGTGGTTGATTTGCTCTTTTGTTATAACAATCCAGGAGTGCATGGTTGACATGAACTTGGAAACAAAGTTGAGGTTGATGATTTAAAAGATTGCGTAGAAATTTAAGCTGTTCCAAAACAAAAATGCACGTTGAAATGGCCTATTATATATAACTAGAGCTTCAACAGAAGATGAATTAAGATCATGTTAGGAAATGATATATCCTTAAAGACAACCTATAATAAAACTTAAACCGAATGGATACAAATAGAGACAAAAATATAGAGAGAAGCGTATAAAAGGTAGAAATATTAAAATTACCATGTAAAAGATTGTTTTTAAGAGATCTAATCGATTAACAGTGCTGTTTTTTTTACAGGTGGGCCTGGAAGGGATACACTCCTTATACTATTATACATTTGATATTGTCTGCAACGATCCAAAATAAAGCCATCTTTATTAAATCATTTAAGTGTCTGTTCAATTATCTCCTCAACTTGTATGGCATCGACAGCCTTGTCCTCGCCTTGCCACGCGTAATTGTTCGTTTTCAACCACCCTTGACACAAGTAATTACGCCGAATTAATTAAATATGTAGTGTAGCAACCTAGGTAAGCCAACACCTATCAGCTGTGTTGAGTACTGCTTTGTTACAAAAAGGATACACATCATAAGACTCTGGTTTCTTACTATATCTGGTTCCTTCCATTATACATGTATTAGAATATTCTAATTGTAGAGACTAAACACCATCAAATAAAAACATGTGCATGCATCGAATTTATATCCTGCATTGTTTCTAAACAGTGGTTTGACAATGTTATATTTAAAACACATATTTTGGAGAGATATCTTACTGATATGCATAATTTAAACACAGAATTGGAGAAAGAGAAAGGCCATAGACTTAGAGAAAGAGAAAGGCCATATACTCGACGTCGTGTAGTAACCGACTAGCAGCGGGACCCATCCCCACCTGTACGTCTTCACAGTTGGCATTCGAAAGCCTTTCAGAACCTGCGCTACGCTAAAGCAAATATAATTGATGAATTCAGAATCATATGGTGTATATGGTCGATAGTGAAGGACTTGCCATATGTATTTGACACGTAAACGCAAGATCAACTTTTCATGTACTTACCTTGTTCGTAGGTCAATGTCACATTCGGGGGCATTCGTCACATACTGTGACAGCTCTTGTTGTGTTACAAAATGCATTAATCGTCTTAATAAAGGGGCCGCATGAATACATTGGTTGTTATTTTATCTAATGATATATTTTTGATGAGTATTATAGTTATCTAGTTGTCTTTGAAGTGGTTAAGGGTTTAACTGCATTTGGAAATACTCAGATTTGATGAAATATTCTAGCGGGTGCTAACTGCACATTGCACCTTTTACTTATTGCGGAAATTAATTTGAACAGTGCCAACTACATTTAGTACCTTTTACCCTAACACATTTATATCTAATGGCATTTGTCTCTTTACAAAAGTGCAAAAATAATTTGTTTTACTGTATACCTTGTCTTCTAACGTTCACAACGTGCCAAGCAATAGTCATTCTAGTTAGACTAATCAAAATAAGACCATAGACTTAACGGAAAAAGAAGGAATTTCAATATTTATTTATTTTTTTCAGTTTTACTCCAAATGTTGAAATTGGAAGTTGGCACCTTTTACCTTTGAACCCTCGATATATTTGTTTGATCAAATTATATTGTTGGGGAACACATTGTTCAATAGATCCCAGTATGGGGCGATTGCGGATAGCGTTGGAGACGAATTGGAACGTGTCGGGACGAATTCATAGGGTATAAGGATACGATTTTGAAGAGAATAAGGAGACAAAGTGGGGACATGCCGGAATGAATTGATAGTGAAGTGTTTGGATTAAATTTGAGAGTAATCGGAGACAAATTGGGAGAGAAGAAGGACGAGAGTTGAAACAAAGAGGAGCGCAGTTGAGAACGTTTGGAGAAGTGAACGGCAAGATACAATCAGGGACTTACACGTGTTTTTTTAACCTTGTCATTATAGTATGAACCATTGTAATCATTTTATTCTAAATTAAATTTAGTTAGACAAATTGTTTCTTGTAAATCGTACACTCATTTAAGGGACTCGAAACAAATGTCACTTCGTGACACTTATAGAGAAATTGATTAACCTGAACACTGTTGTTTTTTTTTTACCACAATGTTTTTCACCCAAGTCCAAATAAACATTATTGAATACAAATAATTAGGCCATGATAAATTGATTCTATTTTAAGTATTATCAGCCTTTAAGAAATAAGCAACATTTACCAACCATCCCAAAGATGTTTTTCATGGATTTATTTACTAACATTCAACACAATAAGTGATATATAAATATACATATGTGATTAATGTGTGATACTTAAGGAATATACAAAAGCTTTAAAAAAGTGTATATCTTTGTATCTCTCGACTCCATTATAGCAAGTTTGGGGCAAAATGATAATTTTAAACATGAAGTTCGCCATACATGCACAGCATTACCCTGGGCAATACTACATGCACAGTAGACATATGATATAAGCACAAAACAAATAATCAGGACAGAGTGTAGAACTTTGATCTTCATTCAACATATTAATGAATGTGTTTACTAAATGCTGTGACGCTACAAACTTTTATATACATCACTATTTAATGGCATTAAAATGTGTTTTAAGATGTGGGTTTTACATTTTAGCCAACAATAACTAGAATTTTTGTAATGTAATACAGGTTATTTTTCCTCGAGGAAATATCATATTTACTTCACTGAAACAAATAACTGTACATATGTATACATCAGCTGCCGATAGTTGTAACGTTTACAATGGGTGAAATGACGTAATTCTTGTTTAATCGGAATGTAATACTGATATTAACAATGACGTAACAATCTCTTGCGGTGCATACAAACTGAACGTCAATATTCATATTTGATATCGTCGTTCCAACATCAATACGCCAGATGAATTTAATTTTAATATTTGAAGACCGTTGCTAGCAGATTATGAACTTTTCATCAATGTATAGAACATGTTAAAATGACACTTTTCAAGGTCAGTTGTATAGCGAGAAATATCCGAGAATATATAGGTCTTTGTCGTTATTCAGATCCATGCTAACTTGTACAACCAACCGTACATATTATCACCAACCATACATATTATCACCAACCATACATATTATCACTAACCATACATATTATCACCAACCATACATATTATCACCAACCATACATATTATCACCAACCATACATATTATCACCAACCATACATATTATCACCAACCAATATCCAATTTTGTATTATCTTCCTAAATAGTATGCATCAAACAAACCTGTATGCCTCGGGCTGTACTTTAGCAAGAAAAAGAAAGCCACGGTTTTGGAAATGTACTCAGTCCATATTACAATTAACCAATCTTTCAATTTTCGTTTAAAAAAATATCAAGGGTTGTAATTTGATTCAATATAGTCACATACTTATGATTATTGTACTGCACCATCGCTTTGTCTTACATTTAAATATTACCGTTTTCACTTATTTTTTTTTAATTTTTGGAGTTATAATGAGATTAATTGAACGAATCATAAAAATATTTTTATGAAACATTTATAATACATACACCGTCCGTGATTTTTCATTAGCAATACATTATACGTTAAAGCAGTGTTAAAAAATTAAATCTATGGATTGATTACATGTTTCACGTTGTCATTCTGTATAAATGTTCAAAGGCTGCTCTACAGGTTTCAATGGAAAGACTGCAGATTTATCAAATGCTCGATCTATACTTATATAAACATACAAAGACTGTTTGCTTTATTTCAATGGAAGAGTTGCATACTTTAACAACGTAAATACATGATCAATACTCGATCAACCATTGAAAGAATTATAACAAATATCGGTTCACTTTATACCACAAAAATATGAACTTGTTATACAAAAGCGGGTGTTTGAAGGTTTAATTTTATGCAAGCTTATATACGAAAAATTAGTGTGACAACTCATTCTTATCTGAAAACAAAAGAGATACATGTTTAACAATAGAGATAGCACTTTGTCACAATAAATTCCTATCCATACGTCGCGCGTGTGCTACTGCGGGATATCAAAGAGTGTATTCGGAAGGCCTTTATCCAGTCTACTGGAGAGGTAATGGCCATTTTGAAATGTGCATTCATTAACAGTCTTTGGAATAATGTTGTTTTCTCAATATCCCTAATTATAAGTCCAAGCAATATATACGTTTTTACACGAGTCTTTATTTTTGTTTGACGTATAAAAAAGATAAATTCTCGACTGTTGAATCATTTGACGGGATGTGTTAATTGGTACATGTGTTTGCTCAAGCGAACATATTTTCCGTCATGACCCGGCTATCAAAGCGTATTAATCATATTTTGGTTCAAAACAACCTAAAAGACAAACTCGAATTTGATTCGAATAGTTTATCGCTGTTAAAACTGGCAATTTATTTATTGTCGCATTGTTAGCGGTATTGAATATGCGATATAATGGCAAGGGATAGGTTAAGTCATAGCTGATCCAAACATTTTATACATTCAATAAGGAGATTACAAATTTGGTCACGCAAGAATATCGACAAAATAAAGATATTTAACGACTTCTTTTGATCTACATTGAATAGAATCTCCTATTCTAACAGTATAATCAATACAACGTAAAGCAGTGTTTAAATAACTTAACGAGCGAAATAAATGGTATAATAGTCAGATACAAGGAATGTCTGCATTCGGTATTATGGATCTTTAATTATCAAGTTTATGATAAGGTTTTGAGCCAGTTATTAATCGACTTAGGAAATATCGCCGGAGAGAACATCTATCACATAATATGCATACATCGACAGCAAAAACAGTTGAAAGTGCGAAAACTATAGTATGAATTTTGAAACAAACCTAACAATACATACAGCGAGTTGTTAAATACTGTAATTGAACAAGAAACATATATCAGAGGTCAATTTTATAGTTTGACCAATGAAAATGCAGTAGTACTCAAGTTTCCCTAGACATTTATTTCACTTAATTAACAGTCAGCCGATATATGTATTAATCTGGCGAAGTGGAATATATTAACAGTTGATGGTCCAGTTTGTAGGTAGTTTTCACGTCGTCGTCCATTTTTTTTCAGGTTTCCAAAATAGAAAATGTCCTAATATTCACGAACAGGTTAAACACAACTGTAATAATAACCCGTATAAAGTGGTTGAAGTACAGCTTAGAAACAGTCGGTAAGATTAAAAACCAAACGGCTGCCGAATTTAATAATTTACAGCATGTTCGTTTTACGGTGAGTTTCGGCAGTCAATTAAAATGACCATTGCTTCTAATCCTGTTTGTTTAAGTTAATTAGCCAATCGATAGTCTAGAAACTCGTATGAGCAAACATTGGTCCGTATTGTGCGAGTTTTGGCGGTTATTGTCGTCAATTGTATAGTATTAGATTGTTCCAGTATAGGGTAAAATACGTTTTAGTTAATAAATAAAGTCGTTATGACAAAATCATTCGTCACAGTAACAAGATACAAATATTTAAAACAACTACTACGTGAAACGTTTGCGTTCTCGTAAATGCATGTTTAACATTTTTTTTCACTAATTGCTTTCATTATTAATGAATTTGTTTAATGTATAGGATTTTAGCATTTACCTTAATGGTTCGTGTAAGCGATTGGCTAACACATTGCACTGCATTGAAAAATATTCAAACGGTTGTCGTTCATGTTTATGTCAACAAAGTTTAATTTCATTCTACGTCTCCCGTCAAAATAAACTGTTTGTGCTGTCTCGATGAAATATACTTCGATATAAACAAAGCATTATACACGCTAGCCTTACTGTACTGTTCGCAATACCAACTTCTTTTTTACGAGTCACATGGGTTCAAAGATAAACCACTATGTACTACACTTTTTAACTCAATTTCATCTCTTACAATTATTTCATTTAAACGCCTTTATATTTGTTGAAAGAACCAGTCTTCTTAGCACTGTTCAGTATATCATTATGTTAGGTTTGAAATTGTTTATATCTTATTTGAGAACAAAGCTTTGTTAATCAATTTTTAAATAGTTTCAACTAATAAGGATACATAAGTACATACTTACTCGTTTTATCCGAGTTATATGAGTTATAATCCGAACACTTGGAGTAGGTTCACTGTACAAGAGCTAAAGCTTCAGTCTACACAACTCTTCCAAATTCCATTTCACTGTATGTAAGGGTTTCAGCTTTTTAATTTGGGTTATATAAAACGGCCCGAGTAAACAAGGCCAGCATGACAAAGATTTATCATTTCTATTTTATGAAATCATCCACTGAAAACGGAAAACAATAATGTAAATACTCAAAGAGATATATCGCGTAAATCAATAAGAAAGCTATGTTTTCAATTTTGATTTAAGATTTAAATAAGTATCGATCAACTCGACAGGCTTTGTATTGATCTATTTTGAGGACAAAGCTTGGCGTATCATATTTCCGAACTAGTAGACCTGAAGCACAATTTCTTCACGTAAAGGCTCATTGAATATAATACTTATCAGTCTTAACAGCAAACGATTAACGAACTTGTCTGAATAGTATCGATTTGTAACCCGAATCGACGGTTATTATTTTTGAGAAATCACAATGAAGAATTTAGAAAGCAATCGGCGTGGATTTGAAAACGGACATTACTTTCTTGTTTTAATATATAAAATAGTTCGAAATCGGAAATCCTCAATGTGTTACACCTTAAGGTTACTTCACCCTTTTCAATTAAACAGAGTAAATATGTTTCCCTGTCACGATGTATAAAGCGCCTGATTAACCTCAGCAAACGTTTTCGTACATCAATTAATAAAATGGATATAAGACATAGGTATGGATTGGCAGGTTTTGCATTAAGTACTTTGAATTGTATTCCTTTTTCTGCAGAAAGAGTTGGGATCCCTAATCATTGAAGTACTTGGGATTTACCTATTAGTTTATTATTATTTGTTTTATCATTAAAGGGGCTGAACTCCATATGATGAAATAGCGAAACAAAATAATTGTCAAAAACTGACATAAACTTGGTATCGATGTGTACAATGCATTGAAACTTACTGACTGAAGTACCCCATAGTTTACAATTAATTTGTTTTTGCAGGTTTTTTTCGTATTTTTTCCATTAAAAAAGATTACTAGGCATGTCTACCTAGTATATTTCATTCCTTATG
This sequence comes from Mya arenaria, assembly GCF_026914265.1. NCBI lineage: Eukaryota > Metazoa > Mollusca > Bivalvia > Myida > Myidae > Mya > Mya arenaria. The sequence continues at coordinate 3,837,147 of NC_069137.1, read as the reverse complement.
CGTTATTGGAACATTGCTAGTCGATGTTATCACGTGATATTGCCAAGTTATGTATATAGCTTAAAAATTCCTTTAGTGTCAAGTAAGCCTTCGTAGCACAGTGGATACAGCACTGGACTTCAATTTTGGCGACACCGGATCGAACCCGGTCTCCTAATTGATTTTAAATACTTGTCCTGAGATTCGTTTTTATATTTGAATAAAAAGTTGTAAGAATTACTTAACAAGGCGGTACCTAGCAATCTTTGATAAAAAAACCTAGATTTTTTTTAAATAAAGTATATATGCACTGTGCTGTTTTAGGAGTTTTGTGTTGTTGTTTCTTGTTTCTTTTTGTGATTGTTTGCGTTTGTGTTCTATGTCTTTGGCGTTTACCGAGTGCCATAAGAAGGGGTTTATGTTATTGATATGTTGTGGCTTCTGAGCTTACATATAACATATAAATGCAGCTGTGTCTTATTACATTCATGTTTAATACATTGCTTCCTTCAATTATGGAAGGAATGTTCTTTAATTAGTAATCTACGACGGGATTATTTAAATTGCATCTATATAAATGACAATCTTTGCTCCTACATGATGAGTTGATAGCATATGGAATGTATCCCTTCAAGTCTCACATGAAAATAAACGGCACTGCTTATTAAGAGTGGAAACATATTGAAGGATAGTGATATTTGCAGCTGATTTCTAGTTAATGTTGCCGACGAATTCGTTGGTCAACATGTATTGCTTTATGGCCAACAAGGTCGAAATGTTGATACGGTTTGCGTGAAAAATAATTCTATTTTGCATAATTTTCTGTGTTATGTGATACAAAATGCATGGCAATACCATCAATTATAATTGACTTTAGATTAAGTGTAAGTTAATAACGAGCTCTGTTTACAGGTCTGTGCTTCAGTCAAGTGTTAAAAAGATGTGATCAACTGGATTTTTTAATCAATTGATAAGATATATTTCATTTTATCATCAACAGGAATATAATTTTTACAAATGCCTCATGACTGTTATGAATGCAATGCGTTTCGTCTTGACATGTTGCACATTTTCATTGATGTGCACAAATGAGTGCTGTCTTGCGTACGCGGCCGAGTTTCCACATTTGAATTCCGGGTCACTGGTTACGCGGACTAACTACTCTATTTTGTAATTGGATTTGACCTTGATGCTTTTGATTCGTTTCCATGGGAAGCCATATGGTATCTAGGTATTCCAATTCTAAGTGTGCAGACTTTGTCAAAATTGTCCAAGATGTTGAATACACATTACCGTCAGCATAAATATCCAGCCAAGCAGAGGTAATGTAATGTCTGTTAATATCAATTTAAACAGATTTTGGTAGTATTTCTGATAATCGGTAAAAACGTTCTATCTTTAGTATCTCTGGCATTGACACCAATGACAACATCTCGGTTTAAATAGACATGTTTTTGTTTTCACAGACTGACAGACTAATGGGTTAATGTCATGGGAGTTGTCTCGTATTGTAATTAAGTTAATAGTATGCTTGTCCTTTTCTTATTCTTTGGTGCTGTTCAAGCATGGACACATGTCATACTTATGTAGACTTAAATACCGGCATTTAATGCAAAGTCTATCGAATTTACGATCTTCCGGTTTCAAGACTGCTGATGCTTGAGCGATGTGGAGAATCATCAAAAGATTGTATATGAAACATAAATAGAGCCATGTGAATAATATTCCATCGTGATTATTACCTTGGAGTACTGGAAATGGTGCTTTATGGAACTCTGTCCACGAGTGTCCATTAGTTTTAAAAATAATGGGAAGTGAAGCACATTATAGAATTTACTGCATTGCTGCGGATAACTTTGATCCGGAATTCAAAGTGACGTTTGAAATCCGTTTTGCTGTTTCTTTGTAACCACAATTCGAAGCGATCATGAAATACCATTTTGAATAGTTTGTAAAGTACAGGAGCAGTGTTACTGGTCGATACATATCACAAGTTTAAATTATTTGATATTTTGATCTGATTTTTTATATCTATAACCCTTGTTTCGTACGATGAAACATAATATGCTACTAATATATTAGTAAATATGACTCGAGTTTTAGTGAATTTCTGTTTCACTGACCGTCCAATGGCTTAACAGTAAAGCAATTTTCATAAGAGTATGGTTTGTTTGAGTCAACAAACTTAGCTACACGATAAAACGAGTGATGGCTTTGCTTGGCTTAATCCGAACTAACACCTCCCTAACCACAGCGCCAGAAAATGTCTCGACTAAAAAATGAAAGACAACAATGGTCCTGCAAACATGGGCATGCAAGGATCGGTACACAAGAACATTGCATCTATAAACTGTTATAACCACAAAGATCCTAATCAACACAGGGAAATGTCCAGCATCCTGTATTCAAGTGAAAATACCCCATCTACTTCCTTGCAAAATGCTCAGTTCGCCAGCAATGCTATAGTTCACACACTGACAGTCACTGATTTTACATCAAAACACACTTTGGTGGATTAACAACATTTAGGGTGGTTCAATTCACGGAAGTAATACTTTTGTGCACATCCATCAAAATGACATAAATCCATGTTGTTATCGACCAGCTACAAAGTGAATCCGCACTATTTAAAGCGACTGTGACACTGACGTGTGTTTTTTTAAACTTCAACCGCCAAAAGACATGTACACACGTTTAAACACTAATGACGTCACGCAGATATGACATTGCTCTTATCATCTATATGTTTGAGTAAATGGATTGAAATATGTTTTGTTTTTTTAGTAAAACCTTTCAAAATCGGTTGATAAATGAGACATGATTTATGTTTTTTATTGATAATAAAAAGTTATTTTTTGTCGGGCTATTTTTTGTCCTGCTGACGAAGCAATCCTAATAACACAAAATTCTTTGCACTATAACAAGAGAACCGTATAGAAGAATCTTTTACCCAGATTTCGACCGTAAATGAGTTATTTTATAAAAGGACTCTCAAGTAATCTGTGTATATTTTGTTTCGTTTTAAAATTAACTCATTAAATAAATTCGATACACAATAAACACTCATTTGAGAACCACTTTTTAAAGCAGGTCATATAACGGGTAAAGTTAAATTTGCTCCGGTACGGACCGGCAATATATACCTGTATGATGCTTTAGTTATGATTTGCCATCGTCTGTATAATACGTATCGCTTGACAGAGATGCAACGTTGTTTTTTTGTTTGTTTGTCGTCGTTTTTTTTAAATTTGAACCTGACGTTTTAGTTATAATCAATTTGGTATGAACTTTTCAGATATTAACAGGATCATCAAAGAACGAATATTTGCTAAATGCAATTTATTAATCGGTCTACCTTTATGAAATTCGTATCTTGTCTTTAGCGAAGGCTTTCTCAAAAGTCCTACTTGAATTCATTATACAGTGTAAACTTGTAAATTTCGAATATACCTTGTATTTTGTACGTCAAAGCGTAGGGATGTGTTCCAATTTTTAATCTTGCAAATTGTTAAAGCCAAATGAGAATATCATACTATATGTACATTCTACGTTTGCTACTGTGTCAGGTGGGTGCTAATATGTAGTTCTTAGCTCGACTTATCGAAGAATAAGAAGACCTATACTGCTCATCCGAGAATCGGCGTCGGCAGCATTGGTTGAGGTTTTCCATGTAAGCACCTTTAGATCAGTCTCTTAGCAAATGCATCATGTATATAAACTTTACAAACCACTAAATGAATGAAGTTTGATTACTCTATTTTGAATTATGCGAAAATGGGCTTTTAATATTGAACTTGGAAATTCGTATTATAGTTTTGCATGTAAATACGTCGGCATTTACCTCATGCATTGCATTGAGAAATCATATTCCAATCTTCTTAAATAGTCTACTTAACAGTTTTCGACAGAGAAGTTTTGTTTAAAGTGTATCATATAAGCACACATTGGTTTATATAATATTTGCAACTACTCGATGTATTGCATTAAGACATACAACTTTGTTACGAAACCATCTAACCTTCATGAATAACCAAATTAGATAACTCTAATTTGCATAGAATGCATATAATGTTCCTTAATTTTTCGACTTAGAATCTCTTGTAAAAGCTTTGCATAGAACAAAACTTATATAATTAATATCGGGGAATATATCGTGTACTGCATTGAAAATTTAGACGATTGTTCCAAATTATAAAACAAAATTAACTAATAAAGTAAGATAACTTATACATAGAAAAATGCCCTTTATTAATCAACATATTTTTTTTAAAGTTTTAGTTCCAAACAAACTCGTTAAATAGATGTTTCATTTAAATGAATTCCAAGTCGGATTCTAATCTAATATCTCCACGAATTGTCAAGCAATGAAGTTAATAGATTAGAAAAGCTAGCATGAATAATAGCTGTTTTTATATAGGAACATAATTTTAATTACCACGAAGCTTGACTCATTGCTGTACATACATTCAATATTTGTATACGTTCAAGAACATTTGAAATATCCAAACATTTAAAGATTTTACAAAACTTGGTCAGAATTAATTTTAGGTATAAATTTCAAACCGAAGTGATGCATTTTTGTTTAGCGTGTTAAGAGCGCAAATTAGTGTTAGTGAAGGTAACAAGCTGTACTCATATCGGCCATAGTAAATGTTTTCAATAAATGTCAGGTATTGTTTATCCATTTTGTTCATTGTTTACGTATTGAATAAATGTCACGTAAGGTATAGTACACTATACCGTGTTAACTTATCTTGGACTATCGCTTGTTGTCGTCATTCAACGCCCGCTGACACAAATTTCTCAAAAATGTGTACTAAGCTACCCGCATTTTTTTCAGTTTAATATTCAGAATATTTTTGAGAACAACAACACCGTGTCCAATCGTTACTATGTGAAGTGGTGGAGGTCACGTTGGATAAGCATGGTCTTCTGGATTGTGATGGAAAACCAGACCAACCAGAGGTAAGATATTTCCTACAAAAAACTTATCGATGATTTGAAATGTTGTAAAAAAGGATGTAGGCAGATTCTATTTGAAACGCGATTTGCAAGGTGTTTATAAATACTGTTTATTTAGCATTTAATCAGGTTATCAAGTTATCTTTGACACTAACCCTGTACATTATTGCTCATTTATATTTTAGAAATCATCAGAATAAGGTTTGAGTGCACTTTAGTAAATTATTTGATTTAATATATTGTACTATAATCACTGCTGCTGCATTTGAGAACTAGCTTTATAATGCTAATGAGCGTTTGTTTTCTCGATTTTTAATGACAATTTATTTATTTTGATCATGCCACAATAAGATAGTAATTGAGTAACATAAAGGTCAAATTACACCAACTGGCTACTCAGTGCTCCTTTTTTAACACATGGTAGTCAACAAAAGCATGGTTATACCATTCCTAATTCCGATAATTGTTTGCTTTCCAACTGTATATCTGGTGAGGCTAAACTATTTGTGATCAAAAATAATTGCTAAACATGCTGAATGTACTTGACCTACTTTTTGTTATCCTTTTTAATGCATTGCTTGTACAAAGAATGATGCTACTTGATCGAATACATATCTATCAATTGTATTATTCTAATACGGAAACGTAACGTATATTTACGCCAACATATTCGTTATACCAAACAATATATTTGTGTCATGGGTATTGCGATTGTGCATATCATCTCAAGCATTCTGGGTTAGTTTAAAGTTTTTTGCAAGGTTCAGACGGACTTTCGTGCTATTACTTACCTTTAGAGTATAACACTTTTTAGATTGGACACCTGAAAAGTGTCCCAGCAGCAACTATAAAAATATTATTTTATGCTTTCCGTTTGTTTATAAAGATTTATCAATGATTTAAAATTTACATGGCACTGTTTTGAAACAGAGAAAATACATTTTCAAAAAAGTATAACGTTAGATAGAGCTCGCTCATAGGTATATACCATGATCAGTCCGAGGAAGAAGCTAATCTGCACGAAACACGCATATGTCTATGTGTATGATTTTGCTATATGCACTGCAATTATTTCAAAATAATTCGAGCATCAAGATATCATCAACAGCATCAACAATTACTGCAATTTATTTTGATTAGCAAAACAAACACAATTTATGGTCACCGGAAAGCATAATTTCCGTTTGCAGTAGCAGTGACAACCTGTTTACCTCCACATGTAAAATCAGCCGACACCTTGAAACATCAATGTTATGTATTTGAATTTCAACATTTTGGGCATACATACATGTTGAAATATCGCAGTAGTACACAATTTAATTAGGTTACATATGAGTCAGAAACGGTGATGAATCTAGTCAGGGCATTAAAGTTAAGACGCCTCCAGATAACATCGTAGTTAAGGCTAGTCATCTTCAGGCGCTTATAATCATGTGTGTGATGCTTTGTGTCGCTTACAGATGTACAAGTTCAGAGAATTTGCACCGGAAGCAAATCTGACGTTGGATCAGATCCCATGATTCTTTTGGGAAATATAAAAGATTCAGCTGGGCAACTCGCAACCGCCAAAACGGCAATAAACTCTCCATTGACATAAGGTGTATGGCTAAGAGCATTTGACCGCTTTTGGGATAAATCTACCAAAAGGTTCAGACCAACATGCATTTTTATTCACTGCTTTCTGTTATGAGACTGGTCTGGCCTTCAACTCTCTTAGTATCTAAGGTGAATTACTTCCGAATGCTGATCGGAGCTGACATTTAGAAGACTTTTTTTATATTTGAAAAAAAAACACTAAATTTCAGCCGAAATGCAACCACTAACAAAGCAACTCTCAGAACTTTGATTAACACTACCTAATGCATGTGATAATCCTTTGAGTCTTGTTTATTACAGGCAATTTTTTTCTTATACATTTTTATTTTTTCAGAGAAGGCAAATTGGTAGTGCCATTAATAATTTTGAATAGCAACACGATGCAACGGTCCGATATGTTGTTAAATATGTCGAATCAGAAAGTAGAAGCTACCCTTAGAACACAGGACACAAACAGAGAATGTTCATCTTCAGTAAATATATCACTCATAGGCCCATGTCCGGTCAAAGTCATTTCATTATTTATGGCACTCCATCCGTAAGTGGAAGGTCCGTTTTACTACCACCTTAATGGTACAGCTGTAACTCGCCCTCAGTTCAACGCAGTTTTACACTTTAAAGGCCAGAGTTTTCGTATTTGCAGAGATACTGACTTGGCAAGGCAGGGCATGTCTTCGTCAATAATAAAACAAACGAGGAGTTATAAGACAAACGCTTATAAGACATCATTCGATTGCATGATTTAATTAAACAAACGTTTGGATAATAGGGGATTTTTCCCCTATTTGGCAGGATGCCGGCCAACTAGCCCAGCCTGGGTTTGGAAAAAAACACTGGCTGTGTCTCCCGTGTGAAAGTATAAGACAGATGATAGCAGCAATGATTTTTAATAATAGGCTTCAAGGGCTTATATGTATCCATCTAGGTGGAAGTGACCTGGTTGGCGGTCATTTGAGTGGCTGGTTTGCCACTTAAGTAGGTATATGGGTTACCTGCAGGCGGCTTTTCCATGTGCAACACTCCTCTATTTTAGCATTTTGACAAGGATGGAGTGGCCACAGGCTCCCCATTGGACGGTGAATGAAAGCAGGTTAACTGTTGTCGAAACTTTGTCGCACAGGGGTTCATGGGTACCTCAGCATATATATAATTGTTGAATATTTTACTGGCAGGGAACAAATTCGCAAACTGAGAGTTGGCTAGACTGTCGCCATTACAGTGTATATTTAATTTACCATTTAGTGGTATTTAGGCTTGCCGAAAGCTAAACCTTGGTCGAGCGCCTTAGTGCTAGTAACCACTTGGTTTTGGAATCATCAAGTTGGCCATATATAATAATTGGGATTTATAAACTAAAATAAATTAAATGTTGTATGTATAAATATATAAATAACACTTATTATCCAGTTTCTGTAAAAACACAAACGAAATCTAAACGAGTCTGCTCTATGTATACGCCCATGTACTTCTTGTCTTGGTATTTGCATTATTTTTTTGCGTTGCACGGAGAGTGCTGATATTTATTGCATTTTTTTCATTGGCTTGTTTTACAATTGGACAATTAACATGCACACCGTATTTACGGGGTTATTCCACTTTGCTAAACAGTATATTTTAGCACAGGTAGGCCATAGGACATTTTAGCATTAGCGAAAGGTTATTACATTTTGTATCTAGTCTTAAGTGGTTCTTTCGAAATCGGACTTCCAGTCGTGTGTGATTTATTTTACTAACGACAGTAAGCAATGCAGTATATATTGAGGACACTTCTCTGGAAATATGTACTTTAACTATACAGCAAAGAGCATACATAACACAGAATTTTAATGTGTATAAATGAATCATACAAACTTGGTTTCATATATATCAACGATGTCATCAATGCACGTATTGATGTTTAAAGCTATGGATGAAAAGCTGATAGAAACAAAGTTAACCTTTGATATTTTAACTATTGAATGGGTAATATAGTTTGCAATGTCTTTGTTAAGGCGGGAGAACACTGCGCATGGGATACTCAAAATAAGACGTTATAGATATAGTATAAAGAGTTCGAGAGCATACCAGTTAATAAAACAAATATTATATCGATAAATAATAGAGAGCAAATACAAATACTTTATTATGATACTTCTTCATATCAGAAATAGTATGTATCTTCTTATTATATTACAATGGTATCACTTGTTTGCATTAGATATATATATGATAAACACTATGAGATGTTTACATTAATATGTAAACAAAACATAGCAAAGTCTAATACAGAGTACATGATCAACGAAAAATTAGACAACAAGAATAAAACAATGTAAATACTAAGGAGCTTAATTGCTTTGTGTGATGAGAAATGTAACACAAGGGCGGTTAGTAATACAACTTACTGTTATTTAACGAAGAAATTCAACTACATCCCTCTGTTTTCAAATATTTAAGTAAAAAGTATGGGAAAGAAAAATGTACATAATTATCACATTTACAAACAACAATGTCCAATTGACAAAACATGGTTGCATCAAACAATATATTCGCATACAACATTTGCATAACATTAAATTTACCATAGTCAGGAATGTGTTTTGCATGCACGAACAGAGAATTAATTATAGTGGTATACCAGCAATAAATTACCTACACTTGCTAAAATATTTGACAGGAATTATTGAGAACTGAATTTCTCCTAGAGTTGGTTCATGGATAAAGAGGATCGAAAATGAAATATTCAAACAATAAGTTTTAATTGTAAAATCGTAATCAATTACTAAAAAATAAATTTGCGTCAAGGGAAATCACACGTTTCATATATTTGAAAAGATAGATACATAGTGTAGTTGCTCTTTGCACGACACATGTGCATAATAATTTCATACAATCATTTCGTTAACACAAAATCATGTTGTCCATCTATAATTTGACTTGCAGATTTGGAGAATAGAGGGAATCGTCGTTTCGTGATATAGATTATATTAAACCAGTGTAATGTCACAATTGGCAATAAAGAGATTTTCTTGTGTTTGCCTTTAATGTTCAAAAAAATCATTTTTATAGAAATGCCACTACGATAACTTCAATTTACGACAAAAACTGACAAGGTTCATAATTGAAACGAGGTCCTGGCATTGATAACTGATGATGTCGTACCTTGTAACGTAATTTTCAAAAGAAAATAACCATTCGAGAGCAGTTCCTAGCACACTGTACTCATTTTACCACTGTTTATGACTTTTATATTGAAGTTGTTGTATCTTTTGTTGATAGTGCTCACATTCAGAGAAATAAAGGAATACAGAATATGTCTTTTAATTCAATAGTTACTCATGATCCTAAGACTATTTACATTTGGGAAAGAGGTAATGCAAAAAGGGTGGCCACTTTTATTTGTAGATGTGTGTTCTTACAGGCGTTTTAAAGAAGACATGCACTGCGTTCCATTAAGATCAGCGATATTCGTCGTACATTTACGGATTGTCCTTCTCGAGACTCTGGAATACATTAATTGAAAAAATATAAAGACAGATGATTACGGGATATAACACAATAATATGAACTAAGGCGCTGCTTCTACAGGCTTGAAGTGAAATTGACGGACACTATAAGTTTACTTTATGACTAAGTGAAACATACTAAGAGTAAAGGAGAAACGTTTTTTGTAGATGTTAATAAAACTTTTTAACTTACAAGCAGTTCTGTTGCTGTTAGCAATTTATTTAATATATACACAACAATCTTCAATAATAGTGTTCACATAATATATAATGCATTACTATATATTTTATATGAAGTTTAGAGTTATTCATCTTAATTAACTTAAATAAAGCTACTATGCATTTGAGATCAAGTTCACAAACGCATTTGAGGAATATGTTACAAACAGAAAATAAATAAAAAGAGCTGTCACAGAGACAGAGCGCTCAAATAGTCCGCCGCTTTTCGGTGTATGGACTGAAAAGGTTTGGCGAATCATGCATTGATCACTGTTTTATTAGATTTCAATGCAATACATGATGTGCTGAGATATTTACATAAATTGAATTGGAAAATATTTGAGGTGGTACGCAAACTTTAACGTAAATTCTAAGTCGAAAAAGGGGCATAATTTGAGGAATACTAAGAAATGCTAGATAGAGTTACCTCCTCCTGTGTACAGGTTGGGGCATGATGGTGAACAAGCGTGCAAAGTTTCAAAGCCAGATGTCAATGGACTTTGAAAATATTTGAGGTGGTACGCAATCTTTAGCGTAAATTCTAAGTAGAAAAAGGTGCATAATTTTGTCAAAATGCTTGATAGAGTTACCTCCTCTTGTGTACAGGCTGGGGGCATGATGGTGAACAAGTGTGCAAAGTTTAAAAGCCATATGTAAATGGACTTTGAACATATTTGAGGTGATACGCAAACTTTAACATAAGTGCTTACGCCGACGCCGACCCTCGGGTGACTAGGATAGCTCTCCTTATTCTTCGAATAGTCGAGCTAAAACTCATCACATGCCAATAATGTTGCACTGAAGTATATTACAAGCAGGTGTAATTATAATTTTAACTAGAATCATGGTATATGAACAATATGTAGCCAAGCAGCTCTGACAAATTGTCTGCAAAATATCTCAGTGAGAATACAGAATATATTATTATTTGTTTGTTAAAAAAACATACACCCCATCCCCCACCCCCGCCAAAAAAGTTGCAAAATGATAATTATGAACAAATGGGTTGTTTAGATTTTAAGGGCTATAATCGATGCTTTCAATAAGCTTTAAAATAATTTGTGTTTGCAATGACAACTCTGACAAACATCATGTCTAATGATCAAAATTATCTAAATTTCAATTAATGAATATTGTAAACAGCTTTGCTTAAATCAGGTATAAACTAAAAGACCTGTGACAGTTAAATATGCAGCAACACATGTATTTTTTTACAGATCACCAACAGTGACCTTTTTGTCTTGCTTTTTGATAAAAAGGTGGTTGTTTTTTTACATCTGGTGGGAACAAAAATTGTATGAATAAATTAATGTTAAAATTGTCTAGACTTTTAAAGGCCCAATATGTTATGACCTCTTATGAGCTATATTCTAAATCAAGCATGAAAATAGTCAAAACCAATTGTTCACATCATGGGACTTTCTTAAAGACCCAGTATATTAAAGTTTAAACTTATCAAGGTGTAATTACAAACAAATGACTTCTAACCCTTACATTATGTTTAACCCACAGGGTGATCTTAAAAGAAATGATAAATTGCAATTACAATCAATATTCAACAGAGCTGAAAACATACTCTAAATTTAGCACCTATATAGAATATACACACCCAGTGAAAAACTGTCAGCTGAGCTCACTAAGCACTATTTCATATAATTTTTATATTTGTTGAGTGAACCAGCCAATAGAGCAAGACCAAATTTCAGTTCCAAAACCATTTATATATGAAAACAATTGAAACAATTAAAATGATTATATTATATTATTTATACAGAATGACATCATGAGACTATTAAATAATTCACATATGTTAATATGCACAAATTAAGGCTACAGTTATCTACTATTAATTTATATAGATTTATCTGAAAAAATGCTTGCAATATGTACAGTGTCAAATTATGTTGATAAAATTCAGTGTTCTCAAAAGCACAATTAATGTTTTTGGTACTGGCAGCTGGATCTTAAATGTTTAACATATCAGTTCAACAACATACAGTGATCTTGGATTCATTGACAGTTAAAACACCATAACTACTATATACCGAACTGATTTCATCTTGAAAAAAATCTTGAATAAAAAAACTAAACAAACCAGCAAAAACTGAAAGTATCTGGTTTTAAATGCTAAATATGGCACAAAATTAACAGAACTGAGTTTTCCAATTGTCTATATGTTGCTCAATTATTACATATTTGCTGTAAATGTCACATTTTGTATTATTTACACACAAACAAGTTTGACAGGGGTGACTAACATCTGCATTTTCTTGAAATATGGGATTCTGTACTGCATGCAGTTTCAAATTGTTTGACCACTTCAGGCTGCTGGCACATCAGAATCTGCAAATAACATAAATGCAATGATTTTAACAGAATAAAAGTACTAACTACTACTGTGAAGGTATACCAGTTAACAATCATTTGAGGCATACACAATTCTATATAAAGTCATAAATTTGATATAGTCACATAGTCATCGTGTAATTTGACGGATTCAAAGTTCAAGACAAAATAGATGAAATATATTATGTTTGAATATTTTGCAATGAGTATTAAACAACTCCAAGGTAATTGACTACAAAGAAGCATTTTGGAGGAGTCATAAATGCACTTGCTTAGAATCTCTTCTTACTTGAAGACATTTTCCATTCTCTGTAGGTGGTATGGAATTCCAGACAGAACAATCTGGAACAGGATTTTGCAAACAATAAAAAATTAATAATAAGTTATTAAGGAATTGGATTACTAAAAATGTGCAAAAGGGGGGAGGGGGCGTGGTTACGATTGACTGGTGCATTACACTAAATTATGTTGGGGGGGGGGGAATTGATTAGTGCATAAATTGTTTATATATATATAATAACAAAAAGACACATGAGTATTTAATAAATACGACATAGATGTATAAAATTACGTCTAAATGACTTAATGAACGCTGAATATTTCCTGTTTCTCTTTCACAATTTTCAATGTTTACCTGTCAATTAAAATCAATACAGTAATAAGACTAGCGCAATCACTGTTCATTTATTTCATTCAGTAATTTCAGTTATACGTTCAATCTTAAAAAAGAACAGCATTATGACTCTCGTATTTAGAAAGTACAGAAAGTAACGTTATTGGTTTGTTTTTGTGTGTTATGGGTCATCATGCAGATCGTTCAGAATATTCAAAATGGCTGCAGCTGTCTGCATGACATCAACAAATTATTTCAACTACTATAACATCTTGTTTAGCAGCTTATTGTCCAAAAATCGTTGTAAAGACGAAATTTAACCGTTTAATCTGATGCGAACAAATAAAAAATGAGAAAACCCTATGAAATAAAAGTAGAATACTATATACTATGCAATATTTACATTGAGTAAGAAGCGCATTGGAAACGGATGTCGGATAATTCGTACCCATTTAATATTGTACCGGTATGACTAGTTAGAGAAAAGTGCACTTAACGCGAAAAGTACGAAATCGGTGAATGCTCCTAATACGATAGTTTAGTGGTTACTGGTACGAATCCGATACGACTGGTTCCAATCTAAAACGTACATGTACCTTGGGTGTTTCCGTAATGAATTTTCATTGGTTTATGGAGGTCAAACCCCGCCCAAAACATGTACAATTTGCTTGCCGGCATGCTCGCGCTTTATATGAACAATGTATGACAAGCTTATCTGGTTCTCATTTTCATGGTTCAATGGTGCCCAAATTTTTCATACCTATCACTCCGGCAAAAAGAAGTAGTCCCTTGCATATATGTACAAACCGTAAGAGGGCTTGTACAGACAATATCTTGGCGTTTGTCTTCAAGCCCGTATTAGTCATATTTCTTAAGTTAAAACTATATATGTTTAACAACACACATTTCCAAATACAAAGTCGTAAATGAAGTTAATTTACAATGTATATTTTAATAAGGCAACCAAAAGGAACTACTCAGCGGAACATTTAATGTCACGTGTAATGGGAACAAACTGATAGTATCAACAGCATTACATCATCAGAAATTCAAATCAGAGTTAATTGTTCTTAAATTTTAATAATTATATTGTCAAAAATGGTAAGAAACTATTTTAAAAAATCAATAACAACATCTCGTAAAAATTTCTATTGATGTTTTTGTTTATGACATAAATTATCACACTGTTTTCTTTATCAAACATTTTCATTCAATATCCCTTCACTGAAGCGAAGTATAATTATAACACCCATGCAAGGAATTATGAACAGTGTTTTGTATTCACGAATATTATTATTATTATAATGAAGGATGATGGTTTTCAAGGCACCATTATAAGTGAAGGAGGAAGCTGTAAACAAAATATAAAGCGGGGCATTTTCAGTGCATGTTCGTCGTTAGGGAAACAATGCGCCTTTCAAAAAACCGCCATTTTGCTGGATGGAAAACGAAGATACGCCATTTAGAGGGACAAAAGGAGCGCAGTGACGAAGCGAAAAACCGTCGTATTATTGGGCGTTTTGTCGTATGATCATTGCTGCTTTTGATTATTTCACTCCTTTTATTTCATATTTTTATTCATACTGTGTTGATTTTAGGTGTCATTAGAAATAGCATGCTTTCAAAAATGGTTTAAAGTTGCACTTTCACAGATCGTTTTTCCAACTTATTTATTTTTGTCAGACGACCAAAACAACAGCCGAAGCACTTTTGAAAATATTTACTTAACCATTATGACATTCGATGGAAACTACTGTTGGGTCAATAAAAAAACTTTCTATAAAAATGAATTCAATATACATGCATATTGTTAGAAAAAGACGAACTAAAAAAATGAAAGACTCAGTGAAGGGAATAAATGGCATAATAACAGAAACAATATTTATCAGTTATTTGGACCCAAAGCCCCATCGGTATATAACAAAAGAGAGCTCCAACAGAGAAAAAAAGGGTAAACAATGAAAACATAATTTATCACATACATATTACAATCGTTAAGACATATGATAAATCTATATATTCAGAATCGAATATTGAATATCAACTTGCTTATGCGAGAAGCGTACTGATCAGAGAAATTATGGAAGAAACTGAAACACAAGATGTAATAGAAACACGTTCTGAATAAGCAGTAAGTGAGTACAGAGATCGCGAAATAGGAGTGCAGTATAAAGAAGAAGTAAGATATGGTCACATAATAAAAAAAATGCTTTTAATTATATATACAGACCTGCTTTCTCGTATGCGGCATATCTATGGCAATTTTGAAACCTATAACAGTGGCTGAATTCATCCGTTTAACACTTAATGGTTTATCTCAGCAAATAAAGTTGTTTTGAATACATTCCAAAATTGATATTTTATGCTTTTTTCTTAAACCGTAAGTAACGGTTTAAGCCATAAAACATTAAATTTGGAATGGAAATATGAAAATAAGGTATTGAATTTCAGGTGTTACATTTTACATATGGAGGGAACAGTACCATATTTGACTTATAATCACGAATCATTTTATAATTGATATAAAATAAGAATTCAAAGTTATACTTTGGAACAATTAACGCCATTATATAGCGCATAATTTTACAATAAGACTTTGTTATTTTATTCAACAAAACAGATCATAGGACATCCTACGGTTACATGGTCGACATACATTATGATTTTATCATAAAGCAAAACAAGTATAAAAACTACATATATAGCAAAACAAGTATCTGTAATTGTTTGGCCTCAATGCTTAATAAAATCATAACAAATTAATTACTTTATGAATGAAATTTAGGAATGGGCCGCTTTGACTTGACAGGTTAGTATAATATTATTGAACTATTAATCTTTATTCCAATCCACCGAATATGTAAGAAAAGAAAAAAGACGAACTAAACATAATAATAGATGTGGAAGTAAACGTGTACATATGGATATGGATGTAAGAAAAGTTATGATGTGATTGTGTTATTCGTTATTGTTTTTTTTTTGAAATTCGTGGAATATCTACACGAAATTAAGAATATACTGATAGTAAGGTAAGTGAGGTAAGAAAGTTTGTTTGGAAATGCTCCCAATTTATTAAGAACTATAAGATTATTAAATTTAAATATTTTCCCGATATTTTTAATAAATTTGGATGCGTACGAACATATTAAGTAATATAACGTTGATCATTAAAGTACCTACCGACCAGGAGGTAGTGAAAACGATCTCCCTAGTCTAGAGTACAATATCTTTCTTCATAAGGGGTATTATTCCAGCGTCCTGTTTCAATAGTAAATGTTCATGGTTCATAGTTTGCAAAAGGATATGGCCTTTTTTGATTGGATCAGTTTAAAGAAAAAATCAAACTGCATATGCTCCTTAATAACACGGTATTTTTTCCCTTTATTTGAAATTGTCATGGACTCTGACCGTTTTTGAATAAATTGGTCTAATAAAACTCCTGTAATAATCTGAGCTTGTTTATGTCGTTTTTCACATAAGTATTGCTTGAGATAACATAAAAATTGCAAGAACATTTGTATTTGTTCTATGTTCGAACATACCTTTCACAACAGTATTCTATCACAAACGACGATACGCTGTTATTGAAATTGAACATGGACTTGTAATGGTTTGTGCTTGTTTTCGAATTACAGCCATTATATTAATGAAAAAACGATTTTAATATGTCTTTGGGAGAATCTATCGGTTGCATTATATGCATATATTCAGCGCCGAGAAGTTACAAAGTGAATTTCTGCATAATGTGTATCTCGCTTGGAGTTCCAAACACTTAAAATATCCTAGAATATGGGAGCCGGAGACGGGGGTGGCCATCTACAGTTAGGACTGTTAATTCAGTAGCTTGCACTGTCAAAGATAGAATCCTCTGACGCTTAGAAACGATAACTAATAAGATTGTTTTTGTACATACGCGGTGTTACACGTTTGTAAATCTTGGTGGTTTGTATGTTATCAACCATATGTAAAACATGATACTTGTTTCAGTAATATATTAAAGTCATAGGAGCACATTTTAGGGACAGTGTGAAAGAGGATAAAAGTAACAAGAACTTAATTCATTAAAAGGCATTCCATTAAAGCAAAGTTTATTTGTCTGAAAATGACACAACCACCTCAATGGTATCGGGAAGGAAATGACCCTTGATGGTACGATATTTCTTAGTCAGAAAATTATGCATATTCCCGTCTAAAACCCAAACTATGTAAACACATTCGCCAACCATTTATAGCCAATCTTTTTCACAGCAGTTAATTACTGTACAGTCGAAAGATTCACAAGGTTGATAGCGAACACTATGAAAGAATGCCCATATATATGAGTCAGCATTTATAGAGTCAGATGGAGTTTGGTAAAATCGACAACGCAATTCGATTTTTTTAAAAAAACTAATAAAAAAGGACTTAGTTCATTAAACAGTCGAAACATTGACAAGTTTGCTTACAAAATTACTTTACAAACAATTATGATAAAATATTTAGAGCATTATGTTGTTGTTGTTGTTATTATTATTACATAAAGTCCTACCATAGTTTCTGGTTTTTGGAGATTATCTAATAATCTATTTTACTATCAAGACGCATTCGCCTACAAACATCTTGTGTTTCCGTGTTGTACTACTCACAGGTCCCATAAAGAACGAAACGCGTGAAATGGTTCCGAATAGAAATCTGAATGACAGAAGGTCTAAATATAGCGTTACGATAAAAGTTCTGCTGTCACCGCTTTAATACTGAGGAATTGATGATACTGACTTTAATCTAACATTGTTATGTACTATATGGAATATGTTTTAATTCGTACACAGCTTGGAAATCATATTGACTGGCCTAGAGTTTTATACAATATGATTTTTCAAGCTGTTTACTCTTTAAAATTTAAATAACTTATAAGTATTTAACTCATTAGTTAAGTCCGTGATCCAAACTAGTCAATCTGTTTTGCAACATCGTTCTTAGATCAAATTATCACCAAAGTTGAATACTACCCCAAAGCTACCAATATCACATATAACAGTTGTCTAAACTATTGTTAAAATTGCAATAATATAACAGTAAGAGTATTATATCGAATTTAATTTTGTTGAAACATATACAGCAGGCGCCGGTGTATTAATAAGCATTGAACAAGCTGACAGTAGACACCATGGGTCATAACACCTTGTTGAAAAATATTAAACTTTGATCGACACTATCATGGACACCATATCTAAATTGACATTTGATCAGTCGTGGGGTAGGTTTACTGTTAATACAATTCAAATTCGTCAGAGGTCGACAAACTGATAATTGTCAATCCTTTGAAAAATGCGTGTTCTGACTTCTATATGTACATGTAAATGATTTGTAAACTGACATTTGTCATCAAATTTTCAAATATGTACAGACACCTCTACAACAAGTAAAGTAAACAAAAACAATCAGAGATAAAATTGATAAATACCGCAGTTTGTGATTTTATCATACATACATGAGTGGCGAGTAAACATTGAATGACGAGATATCGTTATTTGAAGGTGAAAAAAGTATCTCATCATTATAAGAGAGTTTTAAAGTTTAGTGTTTTCACACGTTCGTTAACTCAAAGATGGCATCAATCAATGAAACTTCTGTAGTCACTGGCGTTATAACGGAGGCAATTGATGCAAGTGCCAACGAAGAGAAGACTCTTACAGAGAGGCCTTGGCAAGAAGACAAAGGAGTTCCTGAGAGCTTGCTGTACACTTATGAGAACAGTTTGTGGACAGATGTGACACTGGAATGTACAACAGAGGTCAGTAGTATAATTACTATATCATGATTTAAACGTAAGGTTCACAAATAAACAACGCGAAACGTTTTTTATTTAAAGGTAATTTCACATCGATAACGATGTTATTTAGAAGTACTTAAGGGCATTCAGATTCGGTTTTTCAAACAAGTTTGAATTATTTTATTTCGTTTAATTATGCCAGTGTAGTCAACTGAATTCGGCTGTGTTTGTTTTTGAATATAAAATTCAAGGGTTTGGAAAACTCCAGGATGATAAGAAAATAAATATTTCGAAATTACGTACACATTTATGATGTATCGAGTATTGAAAGTATGTGTTTTCATATGTATTATAATTTACAAAATTACTTTTAAAGACTATCGTTTATATTTCTTTAAGCAAGCTTCATATTCCATCAGAGCATCGCAGTAGTCATATTATTTATAACTGAACCATACACTCGTCACCATGTCCGTTATTTCATTCGTCTATCGAATAATCGTCAGTTACAATATATTTTTATTAGCATTTACTCATTCGAATTTTAGATCAAGCTCAACATTAAAGTACATCAGCATGGGGGAGTGTCCTATCATTTTGCTCTTACCCCAAAGGTCAATGTCACACGTATATGTCGATTGGCTATTACTTCGACAAGGCCGTCGCCATGACTTTTCTCACGTTCCTGTAACAGCTGTTCTAGTTATGCGAAATTGAATGTTGTGTACATTTAAACTATATCTATTCCGTTTGTATAACTTATGTTTGGTATATCCATACCACCATATGACCATTAAATATCGCTTTTCTATACAACATAGTATAACAGTAGAATTGTGTGTGTCTTCACAGTGAGATAGAGGGTGATTGTACACCAAATTTTAAAACGTGATAAAAAAATACAACTTTATAACAGTAGAATGTTGTGTGTTTAAGCCATAGCATAACAGTGAAACAGTGTGTGTTTAAGCCATAGCATAACAGTAAAACAATGTTTTTAAACCATAGTATAACAGTAGTGCGCTGTGTGTTTAAACCGTAGTATAACAGTAGAACGACGTGTGTTTAAACCATAGTATAACAGCAATACGTTGTGTGTTTAAACAATAGTATAACAGTAGTACTTAGTGTGTTTAAACCATAATATAACAGTAGTACTTAGTGTGTTTAAACCATAATATAACAGTAGTATTGTGGGTTTAAACCATAGTATAACAGTAGTACTTTGTTTATTTTAACCGTAATACAACAGTAGTACGTTGTTTGTTTAAGCCATAGTATAAGAGTAGTACGTTGTTTGTTTAAGCCATTGTATTAATGTAAAACGCTGTGTGTTTAAACCATATTATAACAGTAGAACGTTGTGTGTTTAAACCATTGTATAACAGTAGTACATTGTGTGTTTAAACAATAGTTTAATAGTTGTGCGTTGTGTGTTAAATCCATTGTATTAATGTAAAACGCTGTGTGTTTAAACCATATTATAACAGCAGTGCGTTGTGTGTTAAAGCAATAGTATTAATGTAAAACGGTGTGTGTTAAAACCATATTATAATAGCAGAACGTTGCGTGTTTAAACCATGGTAAAGCAGTAGTACGTTGTGTGTTTAAACCATGGTATATCTTTAGAACGATTTGCGTTTATCTTCAGTCAGGTGGTCATGTGACCGCGAAAACGCCTTCTTTTCTATTTTGAAAAATTATCAATAGTTAAGCGAACAACTGACCTCAATAACAACTCACTCGGAAGGATAAATACACTGGCAAAGAAAATCGGCCAGAAAATCGGCATCATGTACAACAATTATTTCCACTTAACCCATCCGCAAATGCTGAAAATGTGCAACATTCAACGATAGTGAAATCTCTTTCTGTGGTGAATGAAAAACTCACTTACAACATGAATTCTCTCTTTGCCGGTGCAATTCTGAACATCCAATACGTTATTGTTCAATATTAAAATAAATTAAATCCATTGAACATATGGCGATTGTTTGCAAACACTCGTGATCTGTGTAGTCTGTGACTTGCGGAATAATTGTTTCATGAGTATATACTGTTTATTGCCTGATCCACGTATATGTACTTTTATACGCTTTTTATGATTTGAATTGATACTGACGAATAGAAATGCAAATGTTTTGGCTACAAACGTATTGATTAAAAAGTGAGCTGTTTTGAGCACTATCTGAGAGGCGCATTTAACATGGATACAAAGTGTCCCGACGTCTACAGGGAAACAACAGTTGTCCCCCTTTTTAAAGTATCTGAATATTTATAATAATATATATAAGGTGAATTATTATATTTATATCAGTAAAGTTACAGGATAAATATAACTAATGAAAATTACCGGGACAAGTCCATTTGCCAACTATTCAAGCAAATATCCTGTTCAGAGGCTCAAAGTTCGTGCCCGAAAGACAATGGGCGAGAGAAACAATACGTACAAGCATCTCAAACAAACAACACATGCATCGACCTAGCTTTATCAATGAATGTTTCGGCCAACAGCTCACCCGATAAATTCACCCGCCTTGCCAGATAAACTTCCTTCATTCATGACACTTACCTAGTTTTTTTTTATTCTGTTTACATCATACTGTAACATATCGGTGCTGTGTCTATATGCTATAGTACAGCAATGACATGTTGTGTGAGCTTACATCAATGTTTTCTGTCATTACAGAATGGAGACACGCATTTCATAAAAGCCCATAAACATGTATTGGCTTCCCGAAGCACTGTTTTTGAGGCTATGTTGTTTGGTCCAGCGGCTGACAAAGGGGATATAGTAAAGATTACAACGTTCAGATACGAACTCATGGACTTACTTATAAGGTAAGTTATCATACATGTTCATTGAGTTTGTTTTTATTGTTGCGTTTCGCAGTTCTTGTTTTTTTCTGAGACGTAACCATTAGTTTAAATGGTCTATGTAACAGGTATAAATACATGTATTGGATAATGGACGTAGTGGAGGTGGGGTCCTTTTTAATGCGGCATGCATGGACATCTTGTTAATATGCGTTCGTAAATCACTTATCCCCTATCCATTCGATTTTCAATGCATGTTATTACTTTTTAAAAATACTGGTGTTAATAAAATGTGTGGGACCATCCCGACAGTGCCCAATACTTCTGTCTTATCCTGCAAACCTCAAGGGATAAATAGATCCCCTAGTCGCATAACACCCAAGATATTAATCGTTTTCTATATGTGTCATATACGACAAAATAACACATCAAAATATAATTTTATTACCTGGTCTTTTGTGTGTCAAAATTGATGATTTCTTAAAGTCAAATTTCAAAAACCATGTTTAAGGGCAAAACGGAAGCTGTAAACATTTCGGAAATGGTCTGTTGTTGTTTTTTTTGTTTGAACTATCGGTGTTTTCCTTGATTTCACAGGTACTTGTATTCAGAGAAGACACATTTTACCGAAAGCACATCACGCCTCATGTTTGAGATGGCTTATTTTTACCAAGTTCCCGCACTAGTCAACTTATGCAGTCAATATCTTCAAAGCATCGCCAGAGAGGACAACGTTTGTGAGATACTAGACCTTGCTTTGCAATATGACAACGTCGGTCTTAGACAGGCAGCTTGCGATTATATCGATCAAAATGCAACCATAATTATCGAAACAGATAGTTTTGTACATGTGTCCAAACTGTGTCTCGAGTACATTCTTAAAGCTGATACGTTTCACGTTGATGAAAAGACAATACTACGCCGGGCAATAGAATGGGCAAAACTTCATCAGGGCAATGATAGTCTAAACATGGATGAAGATATCAGATTCAACATAACCGTGAAACATTTTCGAAACACCATTGGGAATGCGTTTCAATACATCCGTCTAGGAGCTATGTCTTTTGCTGAATTTTCAGAATGTGCAGGAAGCACTTTGGATGCAGAGGAAATAAAGGATATTCTACTTTTTACAAATATTTGCTCCACAGATGAGTTCCATCAAAAGAGATTGCCGAAAAAGAAAATATTTGAACTCAAGAACGGTATATCTTCGTGGACCGCGCATCCATTCAGCAGATCACCTGAATCAATGTATAAGATAACTGTCAAGAAAAATCTTATCTGCGAAGGAATCAAATTTTCCAAACTATCTTTGTCAGCAACAAGGGGTAATCCAGGTTATGGCGAGCCCAATCTTGATTTCTCTGTTAATATAACCATCGAAATCACTCGTACAGGACTAAATTTTAGCTTTAAAACAGCTATGCAAGCTTTATCCTTGCACACTATCAAATTCGAATCACCAGTTAACCTTAAAGCATCTAAAGATCCTTACACACTAGTTGTTAAAATAGAATTTCAACCGAATCCTCTCAACATTACAATCAATGCCAACCAGGCTGGCGTAGGATCAGCTACGGTAGAACACGCAGAGGTGGGGTGGAATAATCAGTTCTCCATTTTACACCAAATTCAATTTTCATACATGTCTAACAGAGAATTGAAAGACAAGGAAAGAAAATGTGGTGATGAAAGATTGATATAGTTTGTTGATGAGGGAATAGTTTACACAGTCACTGGGTTAGATTAAGCATTTTAAATGAATTAGTGTTTTATTGCAATATAATCGACGCAAGCTTCGTACATTTTCTAAATAAATCATTCTGAGTATTTTTACTATCAATTTCAAAAGCAGTACATGTTATGGTCAGTTCCGAGTAGTGTATTTGGTTTGGCAAGTACAACATAACGCGGAACACTCATAATATTTAATTGAAGTTCTTAATTTTAATGCAAACATTATTTGGGGACTGCCACACTTCTGGTAAACAGTCAGTTAACAGTGATAACTAGAGTGTATTACAACCAGTCTAAATAAATGGTTTGAATATCGCTTGAAGTATTTCAAAACTAGTAATTCTTTTTGACATATTCGGTTAGCCTCAGTGTTGTGAGAAACTATTAGGATATTTTTATAGTTTGTAAGGTTTTAAGAATAACTGAGACAAGTGTGAAGTTGCATGAATATTGTTATTTAGTTTAAGCTCCCAGTGAACTAGACTGCTAGTTCCAAGGCGGCGGAAATCCCAGCATCTATTGATAAAGTTATGTCGATGCAAATGTAGTCTGTTTGATTTGTTACTACGTATTGTATCTCCCGCACATTGTCTTTCGGGCACGAGGTTATAGCCTATAAACAGGATTTTTGCTTGAATGTTTGGCAAATGGACTTTTCCCGTAATTTCCATTATATTATTGTACTACTTTGTATTACTTCCGTTGAATGAATGACTAATAAACAAGTTGTGTAAACACATGTGAATGTGTTTGCCGTTTACCTTGTCATTTAGTTTGCTATTTGATATGTTTAAATATAATCATGTCTCTTTGTTAACAGAACATGGGCGTTTAATAATCGATTGGGCCACAAGCTGAGAACCCTTTTCTTGAGTAAATAGGATATTTGCTTGAATGTTTGGCAAATGGACTTTATTCCGAAATTCTCATTGTATAATCACGATAGTGTGCCCTACGTCCGTTGATATAATGATCAATATCGGTTGTGTATACACATATATGTGCATGCAGTTTTTGTGTTTGATTTACTATATGTGTATTTTGATATAAATGTGTCTCCTTGTTACTAGACAAATGGTGTTTTATATTGTTTATAATTGTTCTATACACATATACAATAAAGAAGTGGAATATTTATGCAAAAAGCTACAGAAACATGCTCAGTAGCAAAAAGTTTAAACATATTATAAATTATATTCATAGAACAAACAACCTCTTTCCCGATATATCAGGGGTTCTAACACGTGATAATGGTCAATTCTGGAAAATAATTATTGGGTCGGTTTGAATATAAGGTATACATGCCTGACGCAGAGCAAAGTTTATTCGAACCCTTTCTGACGTTGTTTACGAAGTCATGTTAAGTCATCTAAACATACAAGGAGGAGACAAATGTCCGAGAAATAAATCTATCTTTCTTAAAAACTCAATAAAAAGCCAAAAGCTCTCAATCCTACATTCAGGACCAATATTGGACTTTAGAACCCCTGATATACAGTATGAAGTAAGTGTACAATTTGAAAGTTTAGTAAATATGATTTAAGCATATGTTTTTTATCAAAGGTGTTCAAACTTAGTATGCGAATTTGGCAGACGCAACCTCCATTATTCCATAACGTAGAACAAAAAAACAACTAAAGAGCTTAACGTGGCGCCGTTAATAGTATCGGCGCCACTAAAAGTATCATCGCAATTTTGGCTGTGACTCACCGTGAGACTTTTAAAAGAAAGTTTCTTCAACGATAACCACGATAGACAAATTAGTATTTTGTTAAATCGCAATCTTGGTTGTGACTCATCGTGAGACTATTTAAGGGAAGAATCTTTAACAATTAACACGATAGACAAATGTGTATGTTGTTGAAGAAAACACTTTGAGGTAAGTAAAGTGACATAATAAATCTTGTAAAGATTAGGATGTTAGATTGTCCTGTAATGGCGAGATGCAAGCATTCCTCAATATCTTAGGAAATAAAAGATTAACAGACATATTAGGCAAACAATTTGTTTAAGCAGGCGTAAATATGTGCGAGTTGAGGACTGCAAACCGCGGCAAAACAATAATCAGTTTACACCAGTGATAATCATTGAGAGTATATTAAACCCAGTTTAATATTGTACTAAACTAAGATGACCTATACAAGCTATAAAGCTGAATACAAATTAACACTTTGACTAGTCTTACAAATAAAAGTGAACAAGATGTGTCTATAGACAGCCCGCTTGACGATGTTTGTCTATCTGATGTATAACCAAATATAACCCATGGTTGAACAGTGTATTCACACGATACTGTAGGTAACAAGAGCTGTCACAAAAACCACTTTCTTTCAGATTACTGAGTAGACAAATTAAGGTCCATACTGTAAAATGCACGCTTAATAATTATCTGGCTGAATTGTTGGAGAATGTTAAATGAAAGGTAGTCCTTGTATGAAGTTTTACTGCAAACCATTAAGTGGTTGCTATGAGATTGACCTATGCACGTTACAGGCAAAACTATTAACATATTAACATAATCTCTAGATCAAATATAAAAAGGCCATAATTTGAATCCTATGCAAACAGCACTACTCAAGATGCAGACATGGAATATACATTTGCTTATTTGTATAAGTAACAGGAATAGCGCAAATACTTCAAGTAAGATGCCAATATAGTGGTTGAGGATAGACCTTTGGAAACTAATCAATGTATTAACCATAGAAAAATCATATTACGCGAGTTACTGGATTTAATAAATGGCTAACTTCATATAACAGCGTTTTATAAACGATTACGATAATCAGTGAACAAAATTCACGACCGGAGCAAGGGTGGTAACTCCTTGTCGAACATTGAGGCGGTATACAGGAGTTGCAACACATGTCATCGTTACTTAGCCCCAGTCACCCGAAGGTGGTTGTCAACAATGAATAACTAAATATTAAAAGAGATGCTCGATCAATCCCATCTATCCAATATGGTAAATGGTCGCAAGCCCCATTGCCGCAGCATTTCTTCGATGAGATAGACGACAGACGCTTTAGGCTGACCATCGAAACCATAATAAAGGATCTCCTTTAAGTCTGCCACGGTGACAATACTAGAGTCAATGAGTATCGTCAGAACTGGCGACTACAGCAAGGCCATTCTCGTGATACCCTTAAGGTTAAGTCGTAAACCGCAGTAATTCAAGCCATCACTAAAAAGAAACAAAATGCGCAAATGACTGTTTCTCTATCCAGGCATCCATAAACGGCGAAAGAACGCGGACACTGTTGAAGTGTTTTAAATTGCGTGTACTCCAAACGAAACTGTTGTCATAGACGATGTTTAGATCAATGACAAGTAGCTCCAGCCAGATATATAAGTGAGTCAGAACCACAGTCGGACATTAAGGAGATTGGTAAACATCAAGCGGAACGGAATGCCCCTCCTACTTAATCCTATCTTCTCTCTTATTGTCTTCAATCGATGTTCTGCCGTTCTTAAATCGTTTGTGCCATTTGTAGACAAATGCCGGGCCAAACTCCTCTAAAGAATCGCTTTTTTATTATTGAATTCATTTCAGCTGGTTTCTTTCCAATTCCGGTACAAATTAAATGACGTTCCGTAATTCAACATCTTTAGTTGACATCATAACGCATGTTTGGTTTCCTGGACTGTTCATATAAAGAAACTGCTATTTTCAAACTTTGTAAACAACAATGAATGATAAACGTATCCACATTTCGGCCTGCGCCGACTAAGGCCTTTTGCGTTGCCAAGGATACCGTTTATTGTTGTTATAGTTAACCGATTATTATTTCGCCTCATATGTTATTTCTATCTAGATTGATCTTGTGGAAAATACAGTTTTAGATGTATTTGAATAAAAATAAAAATGAGATAAACAATTTACACGAACGTCGCGATCACCTCTCATAAAAGCAATAAAAAGTCAAATTAAAAAGTAAACAAGAAACACTGCATTGCGACAAAACCTAGTTTGCAATGATTGACAGCAGAACTTCAGCCTTTGTAGTGAGATTCAGTTTCAACTTTTTTTCATTTGTCAGTAACAGTGACATTGACTTTGATCCATGTTGGCCCAAACACAATCCAGTGAAAGGAGTCTTTTTTAAACACTAAGGTCACAATATGTCAACCCTTACTTAGTTATTCAGTACAAACCATTTGTCTATTTTTAGAAAGTGACATTGATCATGACTCTTGGGACCCCAAACACAATCCCATGAAAGGTCTCAATAAACTCATCATACATACCAAGATTGGTCACTATAATTATGACAAACCTTACTAAAATTATTTGATACCATTGGTGAGTTTGACGCTGCCCCGCCCCCCGCCCGAGCAACGACACAAGTCATTCTAACCAAACAAAACAATGTGTCTGTCAAAAGCAATACAAGGTAAAGAAAGTATAATTAAAAGGCCATACATTGTATTAAGGGCTAATATGGAGTTATGTGACCTAATTGCAAGATGGTCGTGAATAAGTGTGTGAAGTATTCAGTATAATGTGCCATTAAAATGAAGGCTAAATCTTTAACCTGACCCAGTGTGTCATAAAACTTTAACCCAAGTTCCTTAGTCAATCACGGGACAAAATCAATTTGAATTTGATAAACATTTTACCTAATTGCTAACGCATTTTAATCGGGAGATTTAAGTCTCTGCTTTTAGCAAAACATGTACAAGATTATAAAAATAAGCAGTATTCCAACGCTGTACGATAGCGGTAATCAGAAGCCGGAAATTTGAGTACGGTTTACACTGCTGTGGTAGTTCGCCGGTGAATGATAGAGGTAATGGGGACACCCGAATTTAGGGTCTGCATTAGGCGGCTATGGTAGCAGAAAGGATATATGGCAAAAACAACTTTATGAAAATGTGAGTAAGAAAATGGTAAAGGCTCTTTAAGCTATGTATAGCGTTGTCAAAACATCATTACGGTATAATTCAAACACATCACGGTTTTTAGAATCGAATACCGGTGTTAAACAAGGGGATCAAAAGTCTAGTCTGATGTTTTTATTTTTCGTAAACGACATTATAAATACTATTAACGCTGATATGGATGATATTTTTACGGCAGATGAAATTAAGGTATTTCTATTACTCTTTGCAGATGTTGCGGTGTTATTCGCTCAACCACCAGAAGCATTACAGTCTATGTTAAATGACCTGGAACGATATTGCGATGACTGGGGACTAAAAATAAATAACACCAAAACATATGTTATGATATTTGAAAACGGACGTCACACAATCTTTTTATTCTTACTCATTAATACTATGCAAGACGTTGTAAAATCTTTCAAATATTTGGGGGTCCACTTCTTTAAAAATTGCAATTGGTTTCGAACACTTAAGCGACTAGCGCGGCACGCACTCCATAACTTGTTTATCATATTCAAACAAATCGAGTTACATTCAATTGATAAATGCAAACTCTTTTTAACGTAAAAATTCGACCAATTTCGATGGATTATACTGTGAACTCGGGCGCTTCCCGATGATAATAGCTAGGCGATTAATAAAGATAGAATATTGGATTAAAATACTAAAATCAAATAATACATTATTGGTAAATGCATAAACATTTCCTAAACTGACGCTGATAACAATAACATACATGGAGGCAAAAATTGAGCTAATCAAATTAAATGAATTTTAAACCAAATAGAGAAGACAAACATCTGGCAAAATCAATACACTGCTGATATCGAATTAATTAAACAACACATCGTCGATATATATAAGCAAACCTGGTATGCAAACATTAACAATTCAAGTAGACTTAAGTAGACGATCATCATACGCAAGGTTTAAGCATGACTTTCAGTTCGACTTTCAGTTCGAAAATATTTAAATTTCGTTAATGAAAATAAATTTAAAATAGCTATTACAAAATTTAGACTTTCGTCACACGACCTAGCCCTTCAAACTGGAAGGTATATAAACATAAGATGGGAACGTAAATGTTAACACTGTAACATGAATGTCGTAGAAAGTGAATATCATTTCTTACTCGTATGTCCTAAATACAAATACCTCCGATAGCAATATCACAAACTTTATTACAACTCGTTGCCGAATCTTTATACATTTGACATCTAATGTCATCAATATCTGTTCACTTAGCAAAGTTTATCTATTTCGCATTTTGCCTTAGAACAAATGCATATTAGCAAAAACACTTCAATAAATTGTTCTGAATATAAATCTTTACGTATTGGAATATGTAAATTGTTACCATATCATTTTGTAACATGACACCTACTTTTTTAAATGTTTGACCTCTCTGTAAATATTCTGTGTCTTCACTGTTCTATATTGTACTTTTATATGGCTATTAATGTGCATATGCCGTTTAATGCTGTAAAGAGATATGCTGTGTACATGTACCTAATAAGTTAATAAATGTACATTTACCTCGTCAGTCAATTACTTTACATGTACCTCATTAGTCAATCAATGTACTTATGGATCGTTAGTCATTTACTTTACATGTACCTCATTAGTCAATCAATGTACATGTGGCTCGTTTGTCATTTACTTTACATGTACATCATTAGTCTATCAATGTACATGTGGCTTGTCTACTGAGTAGACAAATTAAGGTCCATACTGTAAAATGCACGCTTAATAATTGTCTGGCTGAATTGTTGAAGAATGTTAAATGAAAGGTAGTCCTTGTATGAAGTTTTACTGCAAACCATTAAGTGGTTGCTATGAGATTGACCTATGCACGTTACAGGCAAAACTATTAACATATTAACATAATCTCTAGGTCAAATATAAAAAGGCCATAATTTGAATCCTATGCAAACAGCACTACTCAAGATGCAGACATGGAATATACATTTGCTTATTTGTATAAGTAACAGGAATAGCGCAAATACTTCAAGTAAGATGCCAATATAGTGGTTGAGGATAGACCTTTGGAAACTAATCAATGTATTAACCATAGAAAAATCATATTACGCGAGTTACTGGATTTAATAAATGGCTAACTGCATATAACAGTGTTTTATAAACGATTACGATAATCAGTGACCAAAATTCACGACCGGAGCAAGGGTGGTAACTCCTTGTCGAACATTGAGGCGGTATACAGGAGTTGCAACACATGTCATCGTTACTTAGCCCCAGCCACCCGAAGGTGGTTGTCAACAATGAATAACTAAATATTAAAAGAGATGCTCGATCAATCCCATCTATCCAATATGGTAAATGGTCGCAAGCCCCATTGCCGCAGCATTTCTTCGATGAGATAGACGACAGACGCTTTAGGCTGACCATCGAAACCATAATAAAGGATCTCCTTTAAGTCTGCCACGGTGACAATACTAGAGTCAATGAGTATCGTCAGAACTGGCGACTACAGCAAGGCCATTCTCGTGATGCCCTTAAGGTTAAGTCGTAAACCGCAGTAATTCAAGCCATCATTAAAAAGAAACAAAATGCGCAAATGACTGTTTCTCTATCCAGGCATCCATAAACGGCGAAAGAACGCGGGACCTTGTTGAAGTGTTTTAAATTGCGTGTACTCCAAACGAAACTGTTGTCATAGACGATGATTAGTCCAATGACAAGTAGCTCCAGCCAGATATTTAAGTGAGTCAGAACCACAGTCGGACATTAAGGATATTGGTAAACAGCAAGCGGAACGGAATGCCCCTCCTACTTAATCCTATCTTCTCTCTTATTGTCTTCAATCGATGTTCTGCCGTTCTTAAATCGTTTGTTCCATTTGTAGACGAATGCCGGGCCAAACTCCTCTAAAGAATCGCTTTTTTATTATTGAATTCATTTCAGCTGGTTTCATTCCAATTCCAGCACAAATTAATTGACGTTCCGTTATTCAACGTCTTTAGTTGACATCATAACGCATGTTTGGTTTCCTGGACTGTTCATATAAAGAAACTGCTATTTTCAAACCGGTGGTTGTAAACAACAATGAATGATAAACGTATCCACATTTCGGCGTGCGCCGACTAAGGCCTATTGCGTTGCCAAGGATACCGTTTATTGTTGTTATAGTTGGCCGATTATTATTTCGCCTCATATGTTATTTCTATCTAGATTAATCTTGTGGATAATAGTTTTAGATGTATTTGAATAAAAATAAAAATGTGATAAACAATTTACACGAACGTCGCGAAAAGTAAACAAGAAACACTGCATTGCGACAAAACTAGTTTGCAATGATTGACAGCAGAACTTCAGCCTTTGTAGTGAGATTCAGTTTCAACTGTTTTTCATTTGTCAGTAACAGTGACGTTGACTTTGATACATGTTGCCCCAAACACAATCCAGTGAAAGGAGTCTTTTTCAAACACTAAGGTTGGTCACAATATGTCAACTAAGTTATTCAGTACTTACCATTTGTCTATTTTTAGAGTGACATTGGGCATGATTCTTGAGACCCCAAACACAATCCCGTGAAAGGTCTCAATAAACTCATCATATATACCAAGATTGGTCACTATATGACAAAACTTACTAAAATTATTTGATACCATTGGTGAGTTTGACGCTGCCCTCCCGCCCGAGCAACGACACGAGTCATTCTAACCAAACAAAACAATGTGTCTGTCAAAAGCAATACAAGGTAAAGAAAGTATAATTAAAAGGCCATACATTGTATTAAGGGCTAATATGGAGTTATGTGACCTAATTGCAAGATGGTCGTGAATAAGTGTGTGAAGTATTCAGTCTAATGTGCCATTAAAATGAAGGCTAAAACTTTAACCTGACACAGTGCGTCATAAAACTTTAACCAAAGTTCCTTCGTCAATCACGGGACACAATTAATTTGTATTTATGATAATATGGAGTTATGAAACATCATCGTGTGATGGTCCTGACTAATTATGTGTGATCAATTCTGTGATGTATTAAGTGTATTAAAAGGGTTTTGGAGTTAGAAGTGAAAATGCCAACCTGCCCTTAATCCTTAACCGGACGCCGACGCCAGCACCGGGGCGAGTAGTATGAGCCTCATTATGCGAATAGTCAAATTAAAAATAAGTTTTACTGCGGAGTCAAGCATAAAATAACACCATGTTTTATTGCGCCGTCAAGAATTAAAAACAACATTATATTGTACTGAAAAGTCAAGCATACACTAAGGTAATACTTACTGCGCACTTAAAGCATAATAAAAGACGATGTTTTGAACATGCACGATGCATGTTACGCTTTATTATTCCATAGTAAGCAATCACAATTCAAAATAAATATACATTGTACAAGTGGGATGAATGCAAAACTCAATTAACATATTGAAACAACTCTGATATTTGACACGGTTTAGTAAACACTAAATGCCACATAGTAAATTATTTAAAACTACAATGATAACCACAATTTTAAAGGGGCGTTCTAACGTTTTATAGTATCAGACTGAAGTAATGTATAACTAAATCTCAGGGTCGCTTGTCGGATGAATATATCAACAAAAGATGTAAAAATAGAGTTCCGCGAAGCGGATTCACTGCCGCCTGTCGGATGTGATCATCAATATTTTCTTAAACAGGTCATCACGACCTTGACCTTTTACCTACTGACGACAAAAGATATAGGAGTCTTCTTCTGACCAAAAGCAATGTGCATACCAAGTTTAAAGACTGCTTGTATTCGGCTTAAACAAAGACTTTTAGATAGGAAAAATCAACTCAATTGTATCACATTTTTGAAAAAACAACGATCATCCCCATACAACCTGTGAGAGTCCCTTCTTAACGGCTCAGGTATTTGCAGTCTAGAAATCTACTAAAAAAGGCGTTCCAGGAAGCAGACAATTAAACACAACAACAATAATATAGTTTAAGTATCATCTTTAACATACAATTATAAAATAACTTGGTTTAGATGTAGCAGCTTATCAAGGTATACGAATTACAACATTCTTTAAACTATTGCAGTTTGCCATCGTTATGCTTTTGCAGAAATTGTGTGTATATTTTTTTTTTAATTTTTGGTACCCGATGTTCAACCATGTGATATTTAAATGCCCAATGATCCTATAGTATTCTGCTATTATTTGACAGGGTGTGATGTGAATAGAAAGAATATGTTAAAATTGATACTGTAAGCTATTCCAAACATCTTCTCTCGCCTTGAAAACATACCAAACTGGTCAGTTCATGGTCGACATCAGTAGATAAACAAATTGCAATAACTACATACAATGAGTTGTTGTTTTTTTTTGTATAAAATTACATATCATTATTCATTACTCTAGTCGTCTTTGAAATTATATCAAAATTATATTGGATCAGAAGATATCAAACCTATGATACTATTGCTAACGGCTTGATGATAAGACAAGCTAAAAATTACATTGCATACCTTAATATCAAATATATTGAAAGACGAAATCTATGGAATGCATTTTAACCATCTAAATACTTCCGGGTAGCTCATATGAACAACATATAATGTTTATGATCTTATATTCATATTTGTACATGATTTGTTTTTGTTTGTGTTACAAAATATTAATATAGTTCATTTGTTTTTGTTTGTGTTACAAAATATTAATATAGTTCAATCTTATATAAAATAAATGTACATTGAAGTAGTCTGTTTTACAAATTTGATTTTATCTACTAAATCTTTAGCATTAGATATCCAGGAAAAAAACACAATATTTTTTTAAAGTCTCAGAATTCTTCAAATAGAAAATATTCACAAATTGTACTAAAACAAATACTGTGAACTTACACTGATCATGTTGACTTAAGAGATTTCAAGAAATATGGGTCAGAACATGCAAATGCACTACAGACTTTGACAAGCCAAAATATTATTTATCAATTTCAGATTTTGACAATATATCTTGACATCGTATAATTCACAAAAAAATCGTTTTAGCATACACCATTTGTTTATTTTGAACGTATAATTACCACATTGAATACTTTGATTGTGCTCATATTTTGTATATCTGGAATATAAAAATGTTTTTATTATTGTTTCAACGGAATATACTTCAACAACAACAGTAAATCACCATCCACAAGATGCCCATGACCATCAGAATATGTCGACACTGCATGCTAAGTTGCTAACATCTTTGTGCCATTATATAAATACATTAGTTATTTTGTTGTCATTTTCCTCCGAAATACCAATTTTCATCAAAATGACCATAATATTTTCTTTCAGCATGGTACATTATAGATTTCTTCCTGTGTTGCTGTTGTTGATTTTTACAGTAAAAGCAGACTAGAGCACATTTCTAATGTACATATACAACAAATAAGCAACAAACACGCATTAGATAAATATCCAATCAAGTATGACTATCACTCAATGGGCTGATTGTTGAGAACAGTATTAAAATTAACAACAAGATACAAGCATCTTTATTTGAAGTCGGTACATATACATATTAAGTTGAATTAACAACGTTGATACCGTGGTCATCGTCAACTTTCAAAGTGATACTGTTCTGGAAGATTAATGGATACACTTGTGATCAGCTGTATTTAATCTCACTAAAATTGAAAAACTGTTTTAGCTGAACTAGATTATAGTTTAATATGTGCGCACATCATCAAATGTTTCACCTTTAAAACTTCAAATCAATGACGCTTATCACGTTGTTAACTTTAACAAAGTTCTTAACAAACGGCCCGTTGTTTATTTATTATACATTTAATACAATATTTAATGACATTTGTGTAAACTCATAACAGTAACAAAAGCCATTTTCCTATAATTATATTGCATATATGTATCTGGGGAAAAAACTTTGTAGAAAATGTCTATGTATCAAACTTAACAGATGTAAATTTATTTACAAAATCTAACAAGTAAACAAAATATCTGTATAATGTGTATATTAACCATAAAATAATGCATACTTGAAAACATACTTGAATGTGCTAGTATACTGTAGTTTGTTTTAATTTCGCAAATGTTTAAGTTTTGCAAAGTTTCCACAATCAATCAGGTTGCAATTTGAAATCTAACACAATATTTTTTTCACCATTGCATTTAGGTGCAATTAAGGGCCTCGCATAATTTAGACCTCGCCAAATAGGCCAAAGACATTAACTTTGGTAAAAATAGTGAAACTAGTGTCTATGGAAATTAAAGCATTCTACAGTTCACTGAACATTTCCAAAAAAATGTCATGCAGAGGGAACCAATTTATTAAGTTATAGAAATATTTAATAAAAATATTACAGTGTTTTCGTTATGTTAAAAAAACGGTAAAAAATATGCGAATTGTAAATAAAAAAAAATATGTTTTAATATGTAGCTCTTTAAAGAATATTCAATACAAACTCTTGTCTACAAAAGTACAAAATAGAAGCACAATTTTCTAAACAAATTACAAAAATGTTTGACATATTACGTTTGCGCTTTGTGTATTTTTATTCGGATAATTACATGAAGGAACATACATATGATTTATTAACATTATATGTGCTATTCGACTGACAAAATTGACCTTAGATTTAAAATTTCAAAATCATATACAAGAATTGAACTCAGTTCCATTCTGGAGTAGGTTATTTTAAGTGACATGCCCCTGGAATATAAAAATTAAGGTCAAAACTAAATTGACAAACAAATGTTAATACTTATGCCTTAAGTCGATATATTTATATCCTGAAATGTATGCTGTATATTTCTATTCCAATCTGCAAACAATGTTAAAAGATTGTCTCTGTAAAAACTGAGACAGACAAATCCTTTGTATGATGTCAGTTTTTGTGTAAGTATATTAATGACACTCTGTTCGTATTCACGATTACATAAACTTCACAAACAAATGATAATGCTATTAAAATGATTTGATACAATCAATAAGACATTGAATAGAGATGCAGTTGGAAGCTTTTTAGCACTCACCTATCAAAATGTATGCCATTTAACTCTTAAAACAGTGGACATGTAGTAGTAACTATGTCATTTTATATTTTAACAACAAGAAAATGATATGCTTAAATAGTTAACAACCATATTTTATACACACTAAATGCAAGTTCAACTATAACTTACTGTTTACAAATGAACATAGCATTTCAAGTCTTTGATGCATTGAATGTTCATGGCTTTAAGTACACCCCAAGTTATCCATCAATGAATCATACCTTTAAAATAGTGTTGATTTTTTTAACAGTACAAATTATTTTTCGCTCCAAAACATATTAAATGTTCGAAAAGTATGCTCTGCTACATTCATTTGCAAACAGAAGTATTTAACAGAAACAAATATCCCTATATTGTAAACACTGAAAAACAAAACAATATTCATACATGATATTTATCACTTTCATGATATTCTTAAAATAAAACAATGCTTAACATAAGATAATATTAATTTATGTATAACAACATAGCAATAATTTTCTTTCATTCTAAGTTATACAATTAAAAGACATAATCAAAATTATTATATTTTACTTTTAAAGAAACCTAAAATAGTTTATGTACAATTATGGAATGTGCCATAAGAATTTCATTGTTAGCCAACACTCTCGAAACACACACACATGGATATGACAAAATAAAAAAAAAAAACTATTGGGCTCTATGGGAGTGAAATTTGGGGTTGGAATAGAATTGCACTACTTAAAAGCATGCAAAATCATACTTTTCTTTCATAATAAGCCATTTTGAAAAAAAAGGATTTGTGTACACAACGTGTGATATATATATATGACATCTTCACTTATAGCTACTGATCAGGATGCAATAAATAACCACTCATAATAACACATCACAATATGAATATAACCATGACTTTTAACAGTGGCATACAAAATCACATGGCTGTGATAATAAGACATTTACTACACTATCCGATGGGATCACTGGGAGAGAGATTTGGGGTTGCAATGAAACAGCATCACTTAACAACATGCACAAGATAAACAATGAACTCATTGCCTCTTCATTTATTTAAATAAAGTTATTGACTAAAGTTCTTTTTGCTACCAACTTAAAAATGATATAATGTACAACAATGATAGCATCAATTTTGCTATATAAAAAACATCTTTATCCAATCCTAGGCTGACTTCATTGAATAAAACAACTGTTCACATACACTTATGGCAGTGTGCACAGCAATATGTATTTCTAAGGTGATTTAGGATTTACAGAAAAAGTGGAACAGCTTTCATCCAATAGATAAAATCATCCTTGGATCTATAGTGCACATGAGCA
Organism: Mya arenaria; assembly: GCF_026914265.1. NCBI lineage: Eukaryota > Metazoa > Mollusca > Bivalvia > Myida > Myidae > Mya > Mya arenaria. The sequence continues at coordinate 3,799,457 of NC_069137.1, read as the reverse complement.
TAGGTAAAAAAGTTGACCAAATGGCAAGCTAGCATCTGAAGTTGTTTCAGCATATTGCTAAACCTTTTTTTGCTATTGGTCCAATTTTATCATTACCATAGCTACACACTTAATGAATAACGAGAACTTGAAAGCTACAAGCTAACATCTTGAAACAAGCTTGTTTATATGCAGTTGTTCAGGGACTTCTATGGTTTCTACGATGATTTTGGAAGGGGTAAATGGGAATGTAACAGAATACGAGAACTTCAGGTCCATAAGAAGGGAATTGTCAGTGTTTACACGTTCTTTCAACTTCTGCTGAATTTTGCGTATGAACGATATTGGAACCCGCTCTTCAAACTCGTCCACCGGCGTGTAGAGGTTCAGGATTTTGACAATCTGTAAGTGGAATAAAATAAAGTTTATATTACTAGAGATATAGATCACAGGCAGACACTATCTGGACAGTGGAGCGGTGATATGTCTTGTTTCATGTTAAAAAAGTTGTCTAACTGCGGGAATAATACGATAACAGCTTATACAATATAGCAATATAACTTATGGGAATAATACGATAACAGCTTATACAATATAGCAATATAACTTATGTCAATATAACACAACTAGGGCCAATATAATATCACTCGAGTCCATACAACTCAGGTCCATAATACAGAGTTTCATACAAGGAGTTTCATTGAACTGAAGGTGACTGGACAATTACTGATTGGTGGGGATAATAAGGGCAACTGCAACCACAGGTTTTCCAAGGCAGACTAAAAAAAGGCCGCTTGGGTTGTTACTTATTGCTATTTCTTAATCCAACCACTTGGTAATATTGAAACCCCTGCAGTAACTTTAACACTACTCGGGTCGAAGCAGTAAAAACCAGCCCTTTACCTGGGGAACAGTGAGTTTGGAGCACATGTCACACACACTGTCCAAGTCAGCGTCGGTTTTTCGCGCCTGAAGAAGCTGGGAGGCTTGGACGATGGGTTCCAGGCTGGAACCCGCACCTGATTCCTGGAGTTTGTTATCACATAACCATTGTTCCATGTGGGATAGGTTGTACCTGGAAGATAGCAATGTGAATGGATAGTTCAACATCAAGCAATGCGATGGGTGGCTTAAAGATTTTAAAGTTGCACTCTCACAGAGAGACCATTTGACAACTTTTGATTTTTTTGTCCTGGAATGAGCCAATTTTGCATCTGATATAAGACTGTTGACAAAAGATCATATCGCGGTTTTTATATTTACTTGAGGAAGTTAACATTTATTGGCCAAAAGTGCTACTAATGCTTTAAGAAAACATAAGTTTTTCAGCATAATAAACAATATTTATGAAAACCTGTGATCTAATCCTATAATCTGGCCCCAATTTCTCGAAACTTCTTAAAAATTAGTCTCTTACAGCAGGATCAAGCTAAACTCACTATTTTTGTTTTTCAAGAATTTGCATAATATTTACTTCTTTAAGAGTTTTTATATTTTAGACAGGAATTATCTGTATGTTAATTACATTTAACCATTTTTCATTAAATTAAATCAAAAATGAATTTAAGTATGCATTTGGGCTAATTGAAATAAGTTACTTAAGTCTGTTAAGCTTAAGAAGTTTTTAGAAATTTGGGTCTGAGCATCAGTAAAAAGTAAAAACAAAAACAAAGGGTGTGTAACCACTGACTCACCGAATCTGCATGCCTTTGGACCAGTTACACATCTCCTTCCTGAGTAGGAGATTGTTGAGTGCACTCGCACCGAGGAAGTAGTACACTTGACGGAATATCTGTTTTACCAGCTCCGGGTCAACTGCATGTTGTGTAAGAACTCGAACAAATTGGTTCATCTGTAATTTAGAGTTAAAACGTATGATTATTTTATGTTCATGGGATTTCTCATTCAGAAATGTGCAATTTGACAAACACAATGGTGATAAACTCACACATGCGGCCTTGACATAAAATTTATACTTAAGAATCCATTGCATAAGCAAATGCTTTGTTATGCAGATGATAACAAGAGATGTTTGTCAAATAAAATACCACTTGAGGGCTGCTTGGTTAGAGGTGTATGAAGGGTTTTAAGAACAAAACATGTTATGCAGATTATAACAAGAGATGATTGTCAAATATTTTACCACTTGAAGGCTGCTTGGTCAGAATTGCATAAAGGTGTTTTAAGAATAAAATCATTGATATTTAATGGTTGTCTAAATGTAAGGAAAATGAAAAGAAACATTTTAAACTTTGAACTGTGAACTCAGTTTTCATACAAATATTGACTTTGACCTTTGACCAACCAACTGATATCCAACAGGTCTTATATATGTATTTTAAATTATAACACAAAATATAAATGTGGTTTTAACATGGATGCATTTATTTATTTTGTATTTTTATCATCTATTTAAATGCCATGTTATATACATTTCATTTCTGAAATAAATCTATCTATCTATAAAGCATATAAAATATAAAAAAAAATCATACAGCCTTCATGAGACTATCAAGGGAATGTTCGGGCGTGTCATCTGCACGACTGGAACTGCGACCTCGGAGCCCGCTTGGTTTGCTACCCGTCAGACCCGCAATAGCTTCATGGTCTATTACTGCTGCCACTGTAAAGGGAAGAAAATCCTGACCATTTTGTTCTCAGGTATTCATATACATGTACCTATACAACACGATTATAAAGGAGAGAACATCAGCATTGGTATGGTGTGTAGCAGCTGATGAAGGGGAGTAATTCAATAGTTATCTAAGCATTCAATGAATTATTGGCCATGCTCTACATATGTGTACTATAACATGTTTGTTATCAGTTTCATGTTAATATCTGCAGAATTCGTTGTGGGATTCAGTTTCAACTAATGTTTTTATGATCTTAAGAAAAAGTGACCTTCACATTTACCCTATGGGCTCCAAATGAAAACCCATGGAATTTCTCTATCACACCAAGTTTGATCACAATATGTCAACCATTACTAAAGTTATTCAAAGCAAACACATTTTTAAGTCATGACATAAATAACAGTCTTTCCACGTTGCCCACAACAAGATAAAAGCTATCACTGTACTCTTATATTCTTTCTACAGAAACTTACCAAACCATGGCCAATATTAAAAACGAGATTATTTTCAAACCAAAAACTTACCAATAGAAGGCTGTATTGTGGCCTCCATCAGCTTTATTAAAGTCTGGTAAATCCGCACGGCAAGGTCACTGAACACTTTCTGAAAATCGCCAAGATCAAATTTTCGTAAATAATGTTCATTTTGCCGAGGAGAGTTTTCTTGTTGGAATTGTTTTTCTCCGCTGTACTGTTTTAATGTGTGCAGGAAACGACAGGTGTTGGCAAGCCACAAGGTGACACGGTCAAGGTCATCATGATGTTTCTAAAATTAGATATTACACATTGATTCTGAAAATAGATCTGGTTTCACAAGATTTGTAATTTCAATGAGTGAAAGATTTGGCAAGAATTGGCGAGCTAAAAGACTTAATGTCACAATATGAAGGTCATCATGATGTTTCTAAATATAGATATTACAGTTTTAATGTTTAATTTCATTGGCACATCAGTCACAGAGAGTGTGCTGTTTTTCAGTGTGAAAAAATGATAGACAACATAACTACATTTTTTTTGGAGACTAAGTCAAGGAAGAGAAGCGCTTCTTGGACTATACCAATCAATATATCATTATCATCATATTCTTTTCATGTAACTAACATTCATATAGCCCATGCTAGTATAAAGAGACCAATTTGTGTGTGTACTTTCTAATTAAAATAATAATTAAATTTGCAAAACAAACAACATTAATAGTACATTACCATAACAACTTTCTTTATTCCATTGATGGTGCTGGTTAGGAATGATCTAACTTTCTCAGCATCGTTCACGTAGTCGGTTTGACGCACGCACATGAACAGGACATAGGCTGGGAGCCCAGGTAACAAGCCAGCAGCCACCTTTGGTTTTAGCTCTGAAAAACAACAACATTTTTTTCATCAACATCATCATCATCATCATCATCATCATCATCATCATCATCAACATCAACATCATCATCATCATCATCAGCATCATCATCATCATCATCATCATCATCATCATCATCATCATCATCATCATATTTACTCAGAGTATATTTGTGAAGACCACATGGACAGTGTGCAGGCTTGAAGCGCTGTTCGCAGCCCCTAGGAAGCATTTGATAATAGCTCTACAATCAATCCTCTTCTTTCATGAAATTTGAAAATACATTATTAAAACTTAAAATCTACGTGAAAAGCATCTAAGGCAATTCAACTGTGAAAGAGACTTAACTTGCCAAGACAAGCATACAGTACCTTGTATTAGAGCTGTCAAAAGCGCGGTTTCATCTTCTTTCTTGTATTCCAGCATGCCCATGTAATTTCTTTCCCGATGTTTCACCTGCGCCACATTTTCAACACTCTTCGCCTCATCTCTCTCTAATTCTGCTTGAATATCAGCAGCTGAAAAAGGAGGAGATAATCTATTCAAAGGCAAGAAATGTAAAAATAAAATAACTATCCCCAAAGCAACTTTTGTTGGCCAGATTCTTCTATTGTGCTACATGTCCTGTTCTCCCTATATCTGCAGGAACTTGTGCCACTAAAATGGGGGAGATAATTTCATCCAAGGGAGGTTATGACTGAATAAGGGGAGTAACTGATGCTCTAACATCTTTTAATGTCCCAATGTTTTAATTGTGCCATATTTTACATTTTTTAATTTCTCTTAAAGCTACACTCTCACAGATTTACCGTTTTTACAACTGTTTATTTTTTGTCATGGAAAGAGCAAATTTTTGCGTTAATATCTGCAAACCAACAATAACAGATTGCTGACAAAAGATCAGATCACAGATTTATATATTTCCGTTTGAAAATTATTGTTTTAAGGCTTAAACCGTTACTAACGGTTTAAGCAAAATGCATAAAACATCAATATTTGAACATAGATATAAAAATCTGCTATCTAATTATTTGTCAGTAGTCTTATGTGTTTGGTTTGCATGCATTTTCGCAAACATTGGCTCGTTAAAAGACAAAAAATAAAAAGGTTGTCAAAACGTTTTCAATCTGTGAGAGTGCAGCTTTAAATTATTACTGTTGATAAATGGGAGATAATAAAAATCCAAGGGAAATAACTTTTTTCTTAGAATGCAACATTTTTCAGTCTGGCTTTTTCTTTTTCCAAATCTGTAGTCCAGTTCTACAGTTAAAAATAATAAAGGGAAATAATGATGACGATAACGATAATTAATGATGAAGGGAAGTAACTCAGGGTTTTAGTCTCCTTATATTTGGCCTGATTTTCTGCCACAAACAAGGGAGATTATAAACCATGATTGTCCTAAGCATTATTTTCAAAGCATTCTGTATTATATTGCTCTTTTGTTGTAGTAGAAAAAGGGAGATAGATATGCATGAAAGGAAAGTGGTTTTTATTTAAGAAATTTGACTTTTTTACAATTACTGCTGTAATCTTTTGCATTCATTAATGTAAATGCTATAAAATATTGTAATGATTTTGTTTATAAATATTTCCTGGACAATATTTTTTTACAACACAGATTCATTCACAAATTGAACAAATTACGGGTCAAAAAGAACAAAAAAAGAACAACATATTTCAATTAAAAGAAACCAAAATAACTGATAAACATGAATAAAAAATCATTGAAGCTCGCCTCGAAGCATGCAATATTCACTTACAACTTCAATTTGATCAATCGCAAGTATGATTGGACATCAACAACGTCCTATCATCTAATACTGATAACAACCACTTTCCAAACTTCTTATTTGAATGCTGTAGCTTTTTCTTTATATATACAGATAGCTACTACCATTCAACATGCAACGCTATGCGACCTTTGTAGATAAGCAGAAAGTATGAAGATTTCGTACAAAACGACTGTAATTAATAACCTTCCATTTATTTATCTATTGTCTCTTATGAAATTGCAAAATTCTACAGAAAAAAAAACACAACATACATGTATGTTTACAATGTTTTCTCTTTCTAGTTTGATACTTAAATACTTCAGGTAACCAATAAACAATCATATGAAATGTTGATGCCTGCAAATAACTTATCAAGTTTTATACTTAGTAACTGATTATTAAAATAAGACAAAGGGCATAACTCAATGGTTATTTATGTCTAAATTATGGCCCTTGCTTTTAATAAGTTTAATGTATATTGAAAAAAGAGAACTAAGTTTTATTTAAATTACAATTTGCCGCAAAGGTATCACAAAATCGAATGGAAAACACAGAAAAAAATAAAAATCGGTCTTGTGCTATGCCATTGTTTTGAACAAAACATTGACATATGTTTCATCTTACCAGTTGTAGGGCATTGAGGATGTAAAAAGGCGGCGGTAGGGTTTTTCTAGGGCTCCTTTAGTTTGCATTGTTCAAGAAACAGAATTACTATAACACACAGTGTAAGCTAGAGGACAAGCCCACCTGAGGCTGACAAACATTTAACTATGTTTAATGGCCGAGTGGCATAGCTGATGGACATTAAACATTCAAATAAAGAATCATATGGCATCCGTAGAGATCTGTTTGAAGGAATTATCACAGTCATTTTAAGTCAAACCAAACTGTTTTCCCATTGCAAGGTTAGCTTATAGTAATAAGAATAGAACCTACATTTTAAGCCAATGGAATTGCAGATAGGCAATCATTAAGTACTGAACTTAATCATTAAGAATTTCAACTTCCGCGCGTCTTTAAATGTCCACCTACTGCCATTTATCCCATACAATGTATCAGTCAGGTTATATTATCAGTCAGTTAGATGACCTTAAGTTGTATATTAATGATTACCAAGGACATGCTCACTCAACCTATTCTAATTCATTAAGAATTTACTTCATGTCAACTTATACATAGACTCAACTGAAGTTTATTTCTTTGGTACATACACACTATACATATAAAATACCTTTGGTAATAATCTCAATAAAAGGCAATAACTGTATCTGAAACAAGCCCTACCTTCTCCCTCTTTCGACCTCTTGGCAGTAACCTTCAACATTTTATTCAGTTTTCTGATCTGCTCAGCTTGCTGGTCCACCAGTTCGCTCAGGTCCTGAAATGTATGCAGACACTTGAATACAGATCAAACTAAGACTAAAATTTCGCAAACCTGTTGAAATCACCCATACGTACCGTAATTATAGTTAACGTCACCATGACCTTGACCTTCTGACCCAAAAAATTAATAAAGGAAATCCACTGATCGTGCTTTATGCACATACCAAGTTTTAAGACTCCATAACATGTTAGTCAATAGTTATCGACAACACATTAAAGCCTGAGGACAACATGAACGTTAATGTCAAACAAATTTATCTAAATTTGTCTGCCTTGCTCTGCATGCGTCTTGGCATTTAGTTCTGGGTTTTTATGTATATTTAAGCAAGATTGACTTAATCCAATTTTAGACATTAATAAGAAACATATGGAACAAACGAGCTAATTCAAAACTCAGCTTATTTGTTATACGGGCTTGAAGACAAACGCCAAGTACAAGCCCTCTTACGTTTTGTACGTGTATGCAAGGGACTACTTCTTTTTTGCCGGAGTGATAGGTATTAAAAAATTTGTGCAGCACTGAACCGTGAAAATGAGAACCAGAAAAGCTCGTCATACATTGTTCATATAAAGCGCGTGCATGCCGGCAAGCAAATTGTACATGTTTAGGGCGGGGTTTGACCTCCGTTAACCAATAAAAATCAATACGGAAATACCCGAGGTGCATGTACAATCCCCCTTCGGCACTTCCATAAAAGGAGTGGAGAACACATATTATGAATACACGTATAAAGAGTACTTCTTTTGACCGGAAATTGTATTTCATAACTCTACAATAAAAATACAAAACGAACAGGCTTTGTCATAACAATTGTTTTTTTACCCCACATCTTAAAAAATACCGTCTAAACAGGATATCTAAATAATTAAGATGAATGTATTTATGCGCATGTTACGACAGTTGATGTAAACAATGATTTGCATATATCAATATCATGATGCAACGGATTTAACGTTGTTTCCACGGTGAGTTGAACTAAGAATTATACTTGTTATTGTAAATTCAATCGTTCATACGTTGCTGTTTGGACACCATAATGACATAACGTTGGTTTTTACGTAATGAACAAGCTAAGTTGATGCAATCGATATCCACATCATCAATAGATATGACCTTCAAGTCATAATTTATGACTCATCACTATAGATGCCAAACTAACTGTTAACTGTGCGATTGTGTACTTCGTTTATTGTATTGTAAAATTAAAGTATTGAATAAAAATGTTAAAACTTAAGTAGTGAAAACTAAATCTAAAAACAACATGAGTTTAACGGGCAGCTGGTTCCAACTCACACAGACTAGACTCGCCCGTCCATTAAAGGGGCTGTCTCACAGATAATAAAATAGCGAACAAAAAAAAGGAAATTGTCGAAAAATATCATAAATTTGGCATCGATCTGTGACACAGTCCCTTTAACCATTTAGGCCGACATGTAGGCAGTCCTGCTCCTTTACTGCTGCCACGATTGTGGGTAACCTGAGTGTAATTATGCCCAGTTTAAAAATAAAACTCATTTGTCATGGCGGAGTTGTGCAGATAACTCGCGAAAACTTTAAGCGATAATGATGTATGAATGAAATTACAGAAAATACACTTCAGCACAAACAATGAAATCAACTGTTCAGTAATTCATAATTTGTTTTACAGGGGAGGGTTCGGGAGGGGTTTTCCCTCCCGACAACCATCAAATTTGGCATGTTTGACCTGGTTAACAAGACATTTACAATGCCAGCTGTAATATAGTAAAGCATAGGCATAGCAAAATTCAAAACATTTTTATTATATATCTTTTGTGGTAGTTTATAGAAATTAATAAACAATAAAAGCAATAGTTCACTGTTTTAAACATATTGAGATATTTTTTACTGTTTGAAATTTCAGCCAGCTCTCAAATAAATATTGGATCCCATCAATTTAAACTGGTAGGCCAGAAATGTGTTAATTGAGTATGTTGTATATACTATAAGGGTGTCAATGATTGTATGTTTGGGTAGGTGTTGTGTTATTTTACTTTCTTATTTTAAACAGACCCGGGAGGAAATGATTATGAACCAGACAGACAGCCCGCCTGCCACCCCGCCGAGCTGTACTTGGTGTATGCCAACATGCCGACATGCTAAAATTTGTTAGCACTTAAAGATCATATATTGGAATATTGTATCCAAACTGAAGTATAAAGTGAGTATGTTTGGTCATATAAGCCCATTGATACTGTTTGTTCGATTCCTAAATGAATTTCTTTCATGTTGTTCGTCAATCATTTCTGGTGCGGCTTTGATAATAATATTATTTTCTAATGAATCTGCTGACTTGTATTAGTCTTTGGTCTGTATTGTGCATCCATTCGCACATTTTGTTTGCTCTTTTAAGCAAATATTACATTAATTGCAAATTCTATAAGCAATTAATCCAAAAACTTACTACACATTTGATGCAGAATGATGTTTTATTTTTGCACCAGTCAATCGTAACCATGCCCCCAAGGTCCGGGGAATAGCCGGGACTTTGACTGTCAGTCCAGCCAACCCGTGGTAAAATCCCCGCCCTGCGGGGACGAACTGATGGTTAAACCCTGGCCAAATGCAACCGCACCTCCGCTAAATTTGGCGCTATGACAAAACCACCGCGGTCACCCGACCCTGCGGGGCCACTTGGAAAGTTAAAACACGGCCCTTTTCCCCGGTAAACCCCCGGACATGTGGGGTGGGGTTGTGGGTACAATTGACTGAAGCATTAGTGTGCATATGATTTTCAGCTTATGGACAAGAAAACATCTACTTCAACAATCATAGCAACACAATGAGATCGCCATTTAAAGAAATAATGCCAACTTTCATTAATTCATTAATCAATTCTATCAATCATTCATATATATTCATTAATTCATTCAGATTATACATTGAAAAACTTGACATTACTCAAGGCAAAATAAATAAAAAAGTGAGCCGCTTTCATAAAGATAAGAGCCTTTTCCCTTCATGCATTAAAAAACAACCTTGATACATTATAAATGTCTGAAAAAACCCTAATTTATTGCTTATTTCAATAGCCAGTCTGGTTGCTGTAGCCACAGAGGAATTTTCAAGGACAAGAACCAGTGCTGGTCAAAATGTGGTCTCGTGTGGTTTTCCATACCGGCTGTCGGCAAGGATTTCCGAGAAAGGAATACCGTCTCCAAGTAAGAAGAAATTCTAAGCATGTCTGGTTTAAATGCTTTCAAAATGCATCTGGGTACTCAATAAGATGAGATTAACTTTTGATTTGTTAAAAACAGATTGCAAAATGTCCAAAAGACAATATAATTCATAAAATGTGTCCTGAAAATCCTTGAATTCATGATTTTTTCTGCATATTTATCACATTCATGACTTCATAAAAGGTTGTGTATACCTCAAATGAGTGTTTACAGGCCTTTTTCAAACTTCAAACTTAACAGTAGTGGCAGATAGTTTTATTAGTGTAAAACATTGCTTTTTTGTCTTGCTTGCAGATCTTGTTGTGCCAATAAGCTCCAGTTTGCTGCGGCTTTTTCCCCCGGCGGAAGTCCTGCAATCTGAATCCAAGAGATGCAGCTCTGAATCCAATATTTCAGAAAAATGAAGATGTTAGTCAACTCTGTAGTACTTGTTTGTGTGTAAATGATTCCAAAGAGTGAGATTTATAGCAAATAAGCAACTTATATATAATGGTGAAGTGCTGTACTCTGAATTTAATGCCAAATCTAGCCTTCAAAACAGAGACTCAAAGTAAAAAGTTTTTAAAAATGGGCATAATAATGCTGCATTTTTCTACATCATGTAGCCACCTCATACATGAAAACACTAGCAGTTGTCATGAATCTTTCAGTTTTGGTGGGGTTTTTCCATTTCCTTTGTTACGCCATTTGTCCCAGAAGCAAACAATTTGGCATATAGTGGTGTTTAGACTGTCTATAAACACATGATCACTAAATTTCTTTTGTTAAACTGAACAGTTCTGTTACCTTTGTATATAAGTGGACCAGAAAAGCGAAATTTTGACAAGTTGAAGCATTTCAGTTTGGCTCTATGTCATTATATATATAAAACACTAAGCCGATGAAGTGGAAAAACCTAATTTTGCATAGAAAAAATCTTAAAAGAGGAGGCAGGCCATTTATTGTGGTCTGTTCTAAAGACACTATTTAAAGCTACAAGGAAAACTTTACTTTGTCAAATTATTCCAATGCATAAGGAAAAAATGGCTCTTCAAAGGTTGGCGCCTTACCATTTGAGGGAAATGGCTGTTTCTGCTTTTTTTATGAAAATACCACAGGTGCTAGTACTTGCCGCATTCATTTAGTGTTTAATATATCATTGCCAAACTTTCAGTATGTGTTGCATAAAGCCTTAAGTTGAACTATAGGAGTTTTGAAGTCTGTTTCTGAAAAAAAAAATATTGTTTAAATAGGTTCAAGACCACAGTTATCTGCTCCCCGTTGACAGGATGTGAATGAAGAAAAAAGAGTGCTTGTGTTCAAGTATCAATATCTTATTAAAGTTGAATGAAAGAGAAGAAAGTTGCCTTTTTTGCATAGAGCTTAACATAATTTGACACTGAATTGCAAAAACTGATAGTTTTCAGTGTAAAAATTGGAAAAATCATTGCCTGTGGAACTTTGTTAATTGGTTGTTTGTAGACTTATTCCCTCTTGACCTCAGGTTCATGTCTTACTACTCAATTTTGTGAGAAAACGCAATAGTCCACCCTATGTTGTATTGTTATTAAATTGTGTGTCTTGGATGGTTCTACAGCAGCCAGTTACTTGTTTTTCAATTAGGACTGTTTTAAAGTAAAAAGCCAGGTTAGTGTCTAAATGAAACATATATTAAAAATAACTGTGGTCCCACGCCACATAGCATGCGCTTCTAAAAATAGACATTTTTTGGTTTCCCCAAGTCTAAGGTGGTAAGCGCTTATTAAAATGTATTGTGAATCTGGTTACAACCGGTGTTTGCCTTATTTCTTAAACGACATTTGAAACAAAATGACAGGTATTAAATGCGAACAAACAATAATTACAGAATAAATTGATTAAACTTGAAAGTTGTGTTATGGTAAAAATCTTATATATGTATATAAATGTAACTGTGTTCGGTATAATAAAATAAATATTGCATGGCTTCCAGTGTGACAGTACGTATTTTCAACATTCGGGTAAATATTTATATAATGACATGTTCTGGGATATTACTCAGGACAAAAACATTGTACATACATGCTTAAGAAGACTTTATATCAAAGTAATAGCACTGTTTTTGTCATAGTTTAGGGGTAGAGATTCTATCCTATTTTTATCAGAAATTAAACAGCTTTTTATGTAATTTATTTTCTGACATGTGTGATACCTGTTTTTTTCATTTATTGTGATTTCTGATGTTAAAGATGCACTCTCACAGATTGAACGTTTTGACAACTTTTTTATTTTTTGTCTTCGAACGAACACGTTTTTGCGTAAATATCTGCAAACCAATGATAAAAGACTTCTAACAAAAGATCAGATCACAGTTTTTCATATTTCCGTCCCAAAAACGATGTTTTATGCATTTTTATGAAACCGTTAGTAACGGTTTAAGCCATAAAATATTTAATTTGGAATGGAAATATGAAAATCTGCGATCTGATCTTTTCTCGGCAGTCTTTCATCACTGGTAAGCAGATATTTACACACAAAAAAATCTAATTCCAACAAAAATAAAAAAAAAAGTTGTCGAAACAGTAAATCTGTGAGAGTGCAGCTTTAAGTAACAGCAAAACTTTTATTGCATTTTGATATTTTCCTCCATAATCAAATGTGTGCAGAAATGTCAACCTCAAATAAGTGGAATTTTCTTTATTATATATCAATGCTTTAAAGGAAAACAATCAAAAGCAAAACGTACTTGCTTTAGTACAAGCGGAAAAGTTATTAACAACTTCTAAACTTGACAATCATGTACATTACACTGCTTAATTAAGACCATGTAGTAGTAACTTTCAATCCATTATTTTTCAATGAATTATAAGTTATTCTTAGTATAAGCCTTAAATATATTTTAGCATTAACTTATTCATTCACTTATGTTGCCCACCACATTTAAATGATAAAACATTTGAAACTTGTAAGGCTTACTTTTGCTTTCATTTTCAATTAAAAAAAATCATGAATTTTTTCTGTTTCTTTTTTATACATTTATTTTCTAATTACAGACTTATTCCACAGTTATACTATAAACGAAACACTTATGTGATGGAAATATATTGCAGATTTTGAAATGTGCTTTAAAAAATATACTAGTAACTAGTTTTTGAAAATGGAAGTAAACCCCTTAAATACTTTGGTTTGAAAAAAATGAAGATCTAATAAAAGTTGAATAATTTTATTATGTTTGACCCTTCCATCAATGGGCAATTTATTGCTTTCATATTTTTTATAAAAAAAAAATCCTTAACTTTTATTTTATTTGTATTTTTTTCTGTGTAAACAATACTCATGTTTTTTTTTCAAATGTGATAATGCTTTTGACATGTGATATTAAAAATAATTGTTTTATATACTGCTAATCAGGAATTATACTCTTGCATTTGGTCAAAGGAATGTTTTACTGATGTTGCAGTTAAATCAACATATTTTATGAAATGGATAGTGTTGAAGTTAAATCTTCAAATATGAGTATTGAATGTTATTGTTACAAGAATATATACTCATCTTTAACTGTTTTTAAAATGTCTTCAGTATCAGCTGAATGCTCATGTTTTATCCTCATTATAATTATAAGCTACCTAGTTCTTGTTTATAATAATTGATAATTTGTCTACTGCAACATAACTGTATGCGTTTCACATTACACATTTACAATGGCCATGTGCATATTAATCTTATATTTTATAGCTTTAGTTTATAAATGTATGTAGATAGTGTATCTATGTAAATTCAGGACTCATAAATAAACTGTGAAATACTTACTGCTTGCTTTATGGAAGGTGTGAAAGACCAATACTTATATGGATTTACATCTGGTAATAGGAACCATTTCCTTTACACTACTTAGCCTATTTCTTTCACTATGGTCTTAATTATGCACCAGTCAATTGTAAAAGGTCCGGGGGTATACCGGGGATAGCCGTGGAAATGGGCCGTGTTTTTACCTTTCGGGTGTATATGTTCAAAAGAATGTTTTACTAATGTTGCAGTTAAATCGACATATTTTATGAAATGGATACCACAGTCTTAATTATGCACCAGTCAATTGTAACCACGCCCCCCCCCCCCAGGTCCGGGTGTACACCGGGGATAGCCCGGGAAATGGGCCGTGTTTTTACCTTTCGGGTGGCCCCGGAGTTCCGGGTGAATGCGGTGGTTTTGTCTTCGCTTTAAATATAGCGGGGAATGGGCCTTACCTAGGGTCTGTGGGGTATGGGGGCATTTAGCGGGGATTTTACCATCTGTTCGTACCCGCAGGGCGGGGATTTTAGCCGGGGTTGGCTGGACCGAAATTCAACCTCCCCGCTATTCACCGGACCTGGGGGAGTCGTGGTTACAATTGACTGGTGAATTACTAATCAAAATACTAAGAGACCATGCAAAATACTGTGTGTATAAACAACGTTATAAATTACGTTATAAATGCTTCGTCGGAAGGCAAAATTGCTTAAAATGAAGACTTAAAACAAAGATAACTTTTCATTTTCAACACCATTTGAAATGAAACAAAGGGCATGCCGCTTAAAGAGCCACGCAAATGTTTTATTTTCGAAATTTGATGAGGTCATTAATTTTATCAAACACTTCGACAAACCTGTTTCCAAAATAATGTCTTGACAGTGCTCCGTCAGACGGCTATATTGTGAAAAGGTTTGTCGAAGTGTTTTAAGAAACTAAACTCGCAATCAAAATTTGGTTAAAGAACGAAGGTAGGGCTCCGTAATCGGCGTAGACTGCGCTATGTTTCATTTACAATGGTAAAGTAATCTTTGTTTAAAGTATTTTTTCAAATAAAAATATTACCTTCCGACGTAGCATTAATGACGCAATTTATCACGTGCTATACACACACTGAAAGTATGGACTGTACTGGAGTGTAGACCCGATATCAAAATAAGTATACAGCTGAAAAGCACATTCAAAAAAAGCCTCTTCGTCCTTGCCATATGAATATTCATAAATTAAGGCTCTGTGCCTAACTTGAAAGAACATGTACTGAAACGTTTGCGACTTGTTTATATAAAACAGCTAGTTGTTCTTGATGGCCCGAGAGGCCAAAAATGCCGGCCGCGATGTATTGTTCAACATGTGTTTCATAAAAAAATCTACGATTCCCGCAATAACACTTCAAGCCCGTAGAGGCAGCGCCTTATTTCATATTATTATGTTGATGCTAGCATATACATGGGTATTGCTGTAATAGTTGCTGGTACATGTGTACCAAGTTTCGTCTGAATATTTTTTGAACCAAGTTTTGTCTAAATATTTTCCAAGTTTCTTTCAGTTATGGCCAAGGTTAAGGTTTTAGTCACGTAGACGACAATGACGCCAAAACATGTCACAATAGAAACACAGCTATTTTATTTTCAAACAAAAACAGACGAGATCATTTGTACGAGAAAGTTACCAGGTTTTCTGAGGTGAGTCTGGTGATTTCATGTTGCATAGTAGCATCGATCTTGGCATCACTGGTGAGGGACAGCGACTGAAGTGTAGAACATGGGGTGTTATGTGACCTGTTTACCCAAAAATCGATATGGAACATCTACTAAACTTGCCACATGTGCAAAAAGAAAATGGCGACCCTGCCAGAAAAAGTATTCCCCTGTTGTCTGTCAATCAAAACTTTAATAAGGAACTTTAATAAGAGAGCTTAAAATGATTTGAATAACAAATAATTCAGGGCTATTCCAGTAAAACATATAACCCACGGGGGGGGAGGCAGTAATTTAAAAAGTATATAGGTGGGTGTCTTTTTTCGCTTATTTGAACCCCACAAGAGTAATTTTACTTTTGTAGGGGGTGGCATAATTAAAAAGTGTCTTCGCCCTGGGGATAGCCTCATTTTAGTTCTTACTTTAAATAGAGTAATTTCCTTCAATACTCATTATTGTACTTAATAAAGTCTTTATCATTATTTATACATTAAAGACATCCAACATATATTCATAAGACTGCATAACTCACAAGTTATTGAACATAAATGGTAACACTCCATAGAAAGCAGAATTTTTATGAAAGTTATAAAAGTTGGAAAGTTTATTTTTAACTATACCTTTCATATTTTTTTATCTAAATCTATTTAAACTCCAGAGTCCAATTTCAATAAGGATCATAACTTTCTATGCCTTATTTAGTTTTTTGCGTAAGTTGCGTTTCAATAAAAATAACGTAAGGACATTTAACGCATAAATTCTGCCAGTAATTGTATGGTTGAACCAGAGCACTCTTATGCAGTGTAAGTTTTTTGGACTAAGATATCTTCTTGAAACAGGGTCCATACATTTAAAATTATGACATTTACTAATGCATGCAACACACTTTGTATGACAAGATAACCCCTGGAACAAACACCAATGGTCAGGTTATGTGGGTATTTTAAGTAAACTCAATTTCTATTTAAGCCAGAGTAATTTGCCTTGCTGTACATGTTCATAATGTCTCTCAAAACATGTGTACTATATTCCATTTGAATATCATGAACATTTTATTTTGGCCTAGTTATTAAGTTTTTACTACATTTCGACGACGACACTGAGGTAAATACAATACCTAGACAAACTTAAATATAACACGCTCAACTACACAGAAACTGAACCATGTCTTAATACACAAATAGGTTAAATTCCATCGCATTCAAATAAATGTTTTCTCATATTAATTTATACTAATTCATTATTATTATAAATATTATTCAGACATTTCCTGGGTAAAAACCAGAGAACTTGTGCCATTTTTGAGAGGCTATAATAACTTTTCCTTAAAGGGGATCGGACTCAGAACCTATTGGGTAAGAGTCGAACACAGTTACCAGTTATGTTACTTTTTCTAATTTAGGACTCTAAATTTTCATTCTGTTAATAGAGGGAAATGACTGACATTCCAGCAGTGCGTTCAGTAAGGCGAGCATTTACAAAAAGCTTGCAAACATTTTGTTTTGTATCCCTGTTGCAACGCAGTCCATGAGGATACAAAACAGCAAACGTTTGCCGCAAACATGTTTACTGAATGCATGGCTTGTTGATTCAATGCAATCACTCTGAACATTCAAGGTTGATGGTCCATGATGCTCTCAAACTAACCCGTTCTTGCCTTCCATTCTTGGCATTCTAAGGACAGTTTAGCAATATTTAAATGAAACAAACTCTGATGACCTATACAGTAGTTCCGTTTCCTTCCTATTTTAGTGTTGCTATGCAAACCCTATTTTTTGTCTTTTCTACATTATATGAAAATCCTAAAATGAATGATAAAGTTTTGACAGCTGGGTATATCAATAAAGACGTATATGTTAATCAAATAATTGAAATATGCAATAAGGAAAACTGGTCTTAATCTTACTTATAATCGTACTTGCATACCAACACAAAACATTTATTTCTTTCATTTCAGTATTTTTTTCTTTCTAATCCTAAGCAGGTCCATGATGAAAAATATGGTAATCCTGGTTTTTCTATAGTCATTCAGTATATTTTATTTGTCTTAAATCATCTCATCATTTTTCATGCATAACAACACAAATTCTTTGTAAGGTTCAGTACTGGTTCTTTCTTGTGATTGGCACATCCATGACGACAAATACGGTAATTCTGGTTTACCAAAGTGATTTAAGTATGCAGTACATCATATTTGTCTTAAACATACTTATCCTCGTACATACATAAACACAATACACTTTTTTATGTTAGTTTCACTACTTATTCTTATTAGTGATGGGCCCATTCATGACAACATATACGGTAATCTATTTTACCTATCTAAGTTATTCAGTTATGCACTATATTATTTTTGTCTAAAGCATAGTAATCATCTTACATATATAACAACATAAAACATTTTTTGTTAGTTTAAGTACTGATTCTTCCTTGTGATGGGCACTTCCATGACCACAAATACGGTAATCCTGGTTTTACCAAAGTAATTCAAATATGTGGTGTAATTATATTTACCTTAAACATACATGACATCCCATTCAAGTCAAAGTTTTCTTTACTTTCAGAATTGTTATACAAACACAAGAAAGTTTGTATTTAAAGTTTTGATTTGGGCACCCATATAACGATAAATACTGTAATCGTGGTTTTACCCTGGTAATACAACTATTCATCAATGATCACAAACATAACTTTAATCCTGATAATTATCTTACATGCATAAACAATATGAAACAAATTTGATAACAATTTGATATTAAAATAATTATACAGAGTCACCAAAAATATTTTTTCAGTACAAAAAATTATATTATACTTAATCATGCCACAATTAATGCAAATTAAAACATAAACTTATTATACAATACTGAGGTATCCATACTGCTCTGATATCACAGCTTTGAGGTAATGTGGAGAAATGTATTCAGTTTTAAAATTATACCCCTGTTGTAAGTGGTCCACAGTTATCTAATTTCACCATTTAATTAAAAGTATTAATTGTAATTAGTATGCATTTGTTTGTATTTCGGCATAAATCAATTAATTTATCCCAAGTATCTTTACTTTATTAGAATATATAAGATTTTTTTTTTCCAATTCTTTAATATTTCCACCTAAATAACAAGAACACAGGCATCGGTTTTAACATTCAATTGAGGCCAATGGTGTGATTCTAACTTTTCAAAGATGGTTTGTTCTTACAACTTTGACCAAAGGGGTATTTTTAAAACTTTTTTGAATGCTATTAATGTCACACAACTCAGGTCAAAGGTGCAATCCTTACTTTTCAAAGACGGTCTGTCAATACAATTTTGGTCAAAGGTTTTTTTTTTTTTTTTTCAAAAAGTGGTTTGTGCGATCAAATTACCGTGTACTTTTAAAACTTTAAGTAAGCTTTTTGTCCACACAATTTTGGCTAAAGATGTATTATTTTTAATTCTCAAAGTATGTTTGTTCTCACTGTTTTGGCCAAATGTGTATTGTTTTTACTTTATGGATATTTTACCTTTTGTATTAGTTGGTTTTGTTTTTCATTTTCCCTCTTCAGGTCGGTAATCTCCTTCTGGTATTCGCTCGTCTTTGCGTTCAGTTCCTTCTCCGTATTTTGTAGCTGTTTTTCCAATAATCTAAAAATAGAACAACTTGAATATATATTTATTACTATGAATAATATAGCTGTACTTATATGTATAGTCATGCTTTACAGTGGCTTATTGAAATAAAACAGAAACAATTTATAGATCTCAGTTAATTTAAAAAAAATGCCCACTGAAATATTAAATATTAGAATTATCACAAACTGAAACAAATAATTATCCTCTATAGTATCAATCATTTATCAGACAATTCTGACTTATTTGAATTTTAATTTTAAGTCATATAAGTCATTTAAGACACACCAGGCAAACAACAAGATTTTACGAAAAAGAAAGACAGTAACCTACCTTAAATTTGTGTTTAAAAAAACACATCAACTTATCTTAAGTTTAGGTAAACAACCATTAACTTACGATAAGTTTGGGTTAAAAACTACCAAATTATCTTGAGTTTGGGTTAAAACACCATTAACTTACCTTAAGTTTGGGTTAAAAAATATCAACTTACCTGAAGTTTGGGTTCAGAAGCCCATCAACTTACTTTAAGTTTGAATAATAAAACCCATCAACCTACCTCAAGTTTGGGTAAACAACTTAAGTTTGAAACTGTGAGTACATTTGACTGAAAATTCACAACAAAAGTATTTGATATGATTTGTTTTGTTTTGACTAGTGTTTCAAGTTGTCTTACTCAATTTTAAAATATCCCAAAAAGGTATAATGAGGTTACCAATACTGTACGTCTATAAACGTTCAATATACTCTGTGACTTATATTGTGATATCTGCGTGATATGACTGACTGTTAAACTTATGAGAAGGGGGGAGTGAGCTTGTACAATCGTCACACAAACACGCCCTAGCTTCCTCCACCAGGCCGTCCTCACGAGAGTGGTCACTTTCCCTTCAATGTGAGTTAGCCCCTTCTTCGTTAACCTCATTTACATTATCTCTCATATGCAGTAAGTTTGCATAGTCGTCTTTTACTGACATTTCAATTCCCTTTTTGTTCAAACTGTGACGAACAACGCTATGGTTCAATACTTTGTATGCAACATGCTTGACTTTCTCATTGTTTTTTATACCCGTTGATTTACCATCAACATTCTTGTTTTCCTTTTGGGAACCAATTTGAACACCATCAGCCCCACCTTGGTTTAAATATTGATAAGTTTCATCAGAACACAATTTAGTTTGACCGATGTCCTGACTGTTGATGTATTCATAGACATGCCCATTATTAAATAGTTCATGAAACTGAGTATCAGCCTGCATATTCAGTTGAACACTACCATTCTTATTACATCCGAGTCTTATTGATCTTGGAGAATACCTTCCCTTTGAATTTTGAAATTATTTTCTAAAAGAGTTTCTCAAAGTTATAAATTCAACAGATCTATCACTTTGACGTGAAAAAATCGTGAACAGCTGACAATTGATGTGATAGTCTATTTTTAGAAGGTTCAGATTGGTTGCATCTTTTTCAATCACATGCACCATTCTCAATATGAATAACAGCTAAATCCTTAACACAGTCTGAACAATGACATGGCATCTCTGATTGGCTAGAATGTTTATACAAACATAGCCTATCAAACTGACACTGTTCAATTATACAAACATAATCCACCTCTTGCCAATGGTTCAAGCACTTTTAACAGTAACAAGTTATATCGCTTTGATCCTCAAAATATTCAGAATTGATAATAACATCTCTTGACTGTGAGCAATGTTCACACTGACATTCCGCAAAATCAGTCTGATTTATACAATCTTCACAATCACAGATAATTTGTGCTGACCCTGCATCGCTGCTTTGACGTATTATATCCCTTGGTGAGAACTTGACTTTTTTTTGCAATGTTTTGCCTCAGATTATCATCCTGATTTATCTCACTTGGAGGAAGTTTAAGGTCACTTTCATTATTTTGCGTTACTGTTTCTTTCAAGCCTGCTAGTTTCATTGCCTTTAGGTTCTCTTTCACTTCACCAACAGTAAATTCGACTTTGATAGCAAAAGTGTTTTCAACATATTCCTCATTATCATCAATATTATCATTGATGTAATTATAATCATCATCATTATCATAACCAGCATGTATATCTATTAACTGATTGTAGATTTCTTCTTGGTTTTCACCTTTTGAAGACGAAAAAAATATTACCAATAAATTATTTGTGATTATAACCAAGTATTTTGCTCCCATAAGTTTGGATGTTCCGTATCATCATTATCTCCACCAAATTCGGGTCTTGTGTTCTTATTGCTGAATGGTTGAAACTGTTTGACATCGACATCATACTGAGACAAACTGAATTCCCTTGTAACAGTGCCACCATCTTTTATCAAATCAAATTTGCCAACATTTTCAACAGCTCCCTCATCTTCAAATGGATCGCCATAGTAATCATCCTCACTAGCAGCCATATCATCGGTTTCACAAGGATTAAAACCAAGCTGACCAATCAGTTTCAAAAGGGTTAGAACCAGACTGACCAATCTGATCATTTGTCTCAAAACTATAATCTAAGGGTTGTTCAATAAATTCAAATGCAGAGTTCTCAGCATTCTCTTCCTCCGGATTTGGTACATAATTATCTTCAAATATGATTTCACCGGATAATATTGTTGGAAACCTTTTTACAGTTCTTGGGTTGGTTGCTTTCAGTTTCTTCCAAAGTTCTTCAATATCTCCCATGATCGCAGTTGTTCCAAATATACTCTACAATCAATTTTAACACACTGCACACAATGATCGTAGTTGTTCCAAATATCTTTTACAATCAATTTCAACGCACTGAACACTATTATGTCCGATAATTTCATCTGAATGTTCCACACATACAGACTACAGCCCCTGGAATCAGAAACAAAACAGTTTTACAAGTAAGCTAAATGTTGAACCTTAATTTTTCCAACAAGACCTTTATAGAGCAGTAACCAGAGATTTGATATGTATATAGTGCCACTTAAACTGTCTCACTTTAGCGGTCGTGGGTAAAAATCCCTACATCTACATATGCACAAAGCAATGTGTGTAGTCTGTTCAAAGCAAGAGTTACCGGTCTTGCTACACATAAAACAATGTCATATCATGTTTTAGCAGCAAATTAGGTGGAACACACAAAGTAAGTTTTAAAATTTAAATCTGTAATTAGGTATCAATTGAAAAATAGATTAGTGTATGAATTATTTGGGATCATATGAAATAAGGTTGGTGTAAACCCCTTAATAGAAGGACATTGGAACCTCCAAGTCAGAGATATCATTTCATTTTGGCAGAACATGAGACAGAAACTCAAAAATATGTTTTTGTGTTGGTTCAAGCTAAAATTAGGTAATAATAAAAAATGTTTCAACTGCGACTGATTTGGAATCCCTTGGAAATAATGTTTGTGTCGACCCCAAAATGATTCTGAACTAATTAGCATTTTTGATGAACTTTAATAAATCATTTGAATGACTACACTACAAGAATAAACTATAAATTTGAACCTTTTTTTAATCAAATTACAAGGGTGTGTTAAAATCAGTTTCTCTAATTAAATCATATCAACCTTCAGGAGTAGGAACTTGATAACGAAATATTTTTAACGGATTAAAGGTAATCTTGAATAACATTAAAGCATTTGACACTGAAATGCTAATAGTTTTATCTCACATTTGAAGCAAAACTTATGTCTGATTTTTCTAACAGTTGATCAAAGCCAAGTTAAAGAGATATTTATGTGATCTAAAAATGAAATGAAAATAAATGTAACTCTCTGATTCATGATTATGCACTTAATATTACCTATATCTTTACTCTTATCAGTAAGCATGAAATTACCAAACCAGAATCCTTAATATTACAGTTATGTTTCCAGTTTTCATAGCATGTTTTGGTATTCAATCACAATAATTTACCCTTAATTTGAAGTCATTTTAGTATCTATCTATTACCCTAACAAATTACAAGATAATTCTTTATCGCGTTATCCCACCTATATAAAACACCTCATAAATAACCTAAAACATGATGGCTATGAATGCAGATTATGTATATTATTGTGTTATCTTTTCAAATGATGCATAAAAAGCCAAGCTGTAAGGTGAGAATGACAAATAGTTTTCTTATTAATTTACAATTAATGTAAACTCGTGTTACAATTGGAGACAGACAAAATGTTATAAGGTCTGTTAAATAATAAAAAGAACGGGAGTACATGTCCTTAAATTTATTAAAGATGCACTTTTACGATGTACCACAATATTGTAAATTCAATTGTTTTAATTTCCCAAAAAGGAAAATTAAATATCGAAAACATCGGTTCTTATGAAGGATAGCGTGTTTAATTTGAAAAAAGGTGCAGAGAACATGTTTTTTTCTGTCTTGATGTGAGAGGATAGTTCACTGTTAATCTTTTAGGACTCACTAAACATTTAATATTTGTGCGTTTTCAGCTACTATAATATCAACACACGAATATATTCTTGTGATCAGTAATTCATATTTTCCATAAATTCATTATTTAGTAAGTAATTAAAGGTTAATCACTCAAAATGTATGTTTGATATACATGTGTTTGTATAGATTTTGAATAAGATTATCACTTTAAACAATAAAAAATTGGGAGTGAATACTTGTACATGAACTTAAACTGATTAAAAATGCATTGATTTACTTTGATGAATAAAATACACAAGCAATTGCGAGTTGTAAGTTGCATTTATGCACTGTGTTATTGTGTTGTGGGGGAAACCGAAGAAACCCCTTTTGGCCGTCATGATGACCACTAACTAAACTAACATGAACCCAGGCTGGAATCGAACCCACGTCGCCTTGGTGAGAAGCTAGTGCGCTATCAACTGCGCTAACCGGTCAGCCTTTTACTGTTTTGTACGATGTTGTCAAGCTAACAGTGAAATAAGTCATGGACCAATGAGTTTGGTTGGTGCTCATTGATAAGAAGGTACACAACATTTCTTGAGAATAACAATACTCTTTGTCTGTCTACAAATGCTTAACTATTTTAAAATACAATTCAATTTCAATGATTTCGATGATGACTCTTATGATTATTTGATCGTCAGTGATATTTTACTGATTGCATTTTTATATAAAACATTATTTGCTGTATGATAATGTCAAAACTAATGTTACAATAAGTAGATATAGCAAATGTTCCTTTTTAACCTTCTTTCATTGGTTAATAATGTTTGAAAACCTGTTTCGAGTCGTTGCTTGCACAAAAGTTTATTCTGATATTGTAACATTTATGCTTATTCGCATATGCATATTTTTCTCTTTCTTTTGATGTAAACATATTCTTTACAAATGCACATTTTGTCATATTGTGTTAACTTTCTGCTTGCATATATATTTATATGTCAATTTATGTATGTATCTTGACCAGAGGAAATACAGAGCATTTATATACTAAGTTTTAACTGAATGACATTTTTCAAATTTTGTGCGAAAATAAATATTTAAATGAAATTTTGTTACAAATATCTCACCTGCCTTATAAGTGTAAATCCTGATATAATCTGAGAAGCTGGTTGTCACAATGTCTTCATAAACTCCATGAGCAGTTATAGATATATTTATTTCAGTAAGGAATGCACATACATGGACATTTAAAATAAACAACATGTATAGTAAATGACATTATACATACATGATATTATCAATAGCCATGACAGGCATACCAAACCAAGGATGACACAAACAAGAGAAAACTCTTAATCGACTGTTATTATAATGTTAATCCCCCCATGCGAAATGTTGCACTTGAACTTTTCTAGCCACTCATGAACAAATCATGAACAATCATTAAACATTTCTAAATCACAGTTCAAGAAATTTAGTTCATGAACATAACTTCAAAAGTGTTCATGAACGGTTCAAGAATACAATAGGAACATCGCAAATTCTTAATATATTCATGGACGTTGGTAAAGAGTAGAACTTTCAAGAATGTTTAATGAACTGTCCAGTTTGTATCATGTTCTTAAAAAATTACTTAACAAATTATGTGAGTGGTTCAAGAATAATTTATGAACTGTCAAGTTCCAATTGAGTTCTTGAAAATTAAGCATTTGACAACGATAGAGGCATAAACTATAAGCTTTGAGAACTTGTCAGGCAGAAAATGGACTTATTCAGATATTGTCAGTATTTTAACTCAAGCTTCTGGTTGTCTAATTATAACTGTAGAATTAAAGAATTTGACAAAACACTTATATTATAAAAAGTATATCACAGGAGAGTTCTGGATGATTAAAATCATTTTAGCATATAAATTATAATTAAAATCATTTGAGTTTTTGAGTAACATTATTTTTGTATAATTATGTATTACGCTAGACAGACACATACACACTTTTTGTTACTTAAAATATTCATGATTACTTTGTTATGAGTTGATACAAACTGTAAAGTTTGACTAAATTAATGAAATTCAATTATCTTACTTCTTTAAGTTTGCTATGTGATTACGTCACTATGTCGAAACAGTAGTTTAGTAGTCTCCGCTATTAGGCAGTGTGTACACGTAAAACATTGGTTGATAGCATGTGGTTCCAAACCTCTTAGCAATAAAGACATCCATTATTTGTCTAAATTACTGCCAACTGTCAAAATCGCCATGTCACTCTAACACTGGTCGCTTACATCAATGAAAAGTAAATATTCCAAGGATTAAACATTGTGTTCGTCAAATAATCGCTATAATTTGAATAGTGTAATCTCATTCTTTTTTCATATTATAGTTTATAATGATATTATTTAATCTCCTAAATTAAAAAAAGGGAACCACATGTCTTTTCCCGGCATTTTTGTTTTTACTGAATCAAAGTCAGTGATACACAGCTTTGCACAAACGATGATGTAGGCTGTTATAAACAGGCACCGCCCAACTTGAACTTTGTGTGGAGCATTCAACCTGGTGATTTTTTACCTACCACTTAAACATTTTATTTAACAATATTGATATTAGCTCCTTAGATTTAGTTACTGGTCCATTGGCAATTTTTTTGTAAGATGAACTGATCATGTGTAACTCTTAGACAAGTGACAAGTGCATAATCATTCGTCTGTTTAAAGTTTGTATCTATTTTTATACTTAAAAGAATATATTTTTTTTTCCAAGATAGATTCAATACCACTGATTATGTTACTGCTTCATCATCTTAAAACTGTGTTACGTGCTTTAGACTTATATTTTGTCGGAAAAAGACAACTTATAAAAGTCGCGAAAATATGTGACAGTTTGTAAATCACGACATGGGGCATTCAAATTATATTTTTTTTAGGAGGAATTTATTATTATTGGAACTTATGATGTCGATGGATGACCTCAATGCATTTTCTTCGGTTATTGCGTAAAAAATTGTTTTACTTGTAAAAGTTTTATTCAATAAAAAATGGCATTTCAGACTAAATGGAGCCTAGTAATAAATGGAGCCAAGTAATAAGCAACTAATTGCTCCACTACCAGTATGTGACAAATGTGAGGTGGTCAATATAACTGTTACCAGTATGCCAAAACCCTGTCATCTTACAGAACCCATTCCAATCAACGTTCTATATCATTTCTGCGAGATTTCAGGTATTTGATTTTCTACTCAAAAGTTGACATTTGTTTTTCACTAAATGTATTTCTATTTGTCGTCTTAGGCTAATCGCCCTGGACTCAGAATACTTTCAGTTCAAAAAATTGTAAATTGGCATGATTTAAAAAATAGTTGAGGAATATAATTAGAACCTAAGAATTATCATCAACATTTAAATTCAATACCAATATGTTTTTCAGGTATACATATTAAAAGCAATGGGGGAAGACGTTTCTAGCAATTTGAGAATGAAAGTGAGAAAATAGGAGGACCATAATGGCACTAGAGTTTAGAATCAACCTGGTTGTACCAAATCCATGTCCGTCAAAGAAAGCATCAACTTTGACAATTTGGAAACTGTTAATATAACTGACATTTGTCATCTAAACTACAAAAGATGTGAACAATATGTTTCTGTGTAGATACGGTAAATAACCTCTAGATGCAAAAAACAATCATCACCATGTGTCCTGAGAGGTTGAAGAACTGAAGCTTTGCATCCTCATGAAAAACATGAAGTGAAGGCCTCAATATATACAGTCAAGTCAAACGCTACTGCGTGAACACCTAGTTTAGCATGTGTTTATTTTATATACAAAAGATAAGCTCTGAATAAGTATGCAGAAGGTAAAGTGAAAGTCGTGTCGAAAAACAACTGCTGATACTACCCAGTAAATCACTGTGGGGTTTTAATGGCACAGGATTAGTTCTTAAATAATGTATGGACTTGTTGATGCCAGTCTTTTAGCTTTCGAACTGTTCATAAACGGATGTTCATGAATTGTTCATAAACATAACATAAAATGTGTTTTTGTACTATTATACCGTAATGGTGTAATGTTGTTAGTCATGTTTACCTTTGTCGGCGGTTGGCACTTGGTTCTCGTCGAAACCAGCGTGTAACTGTTTTAACAGTTGAACTGTAAAAGGAATGACAGAATGCACGAACATCCTTCAAAAATATACTACTTTATTGGGTAAGCAGAAAGTGTTGATCTGAATGCGAGAACTCCGTAGTTGAGTGTAATACCATTATTGAGTAAAATAAATACAGCTTTTGGAAACCCTTTGGCTCTCCCTCAAAAATGTATTGCAATTGATTAAAAATTTACCAAACAAAATATTATTACAGAAGGTAAATTTTTGGTCAAGCAGACAATACTGCTAACACTGTTATCGTTGTTCGGTTCATTCATGACTAGCAGTCTACTCCTATTCGTATATTCCATCATTAAAGAGAACACTCAGTTGCATATAATTCGCTTTCAATAAAAAAAGTGAAATGTATATAGTGACGGATGGAAAATTACACATTCAAATACTCTTGCACATATGTTTTAAGAGCAAATATTACGCAATAATCATATGATGACACCTGATTTTTGCTTCATTTGGAAACAATTAAAGCGTGCAAACATGTAAAAAAATCAAACTTCTAAATTAATAATGACACTTACGAATTTCGTTTTATAGAAAAGAATTCATCCTCCTATACAAATGTGTTAAAAACAAAAGTGT
Source organism: Mya arenaria (assembly GCF_026914265.1). Taxonomy (NCBI): domain Eukaryota; kingdom Metazoa; phylum Mollusca; class Bivalvia; order Myida; family Myidae; genus Mya; species Mya arenaria. Next base: position 3,770,983 of record NC_069137.1, on the reverse strand, counting down.
TCAGTTTTGCTTACATCTTTCCAGACTGTAGAAACTTTGTTTACGAAGTACATAATAAGTTTGAAATAAATATTTACGATCCATTCATACTAAGATGTTGACAGTAGTATTAGGCCTGTACTTAATGGACGCATTCCAAATTAATCATAGCTGTTTAATTAAGAAAATAAACGCATATTCGCAAGAAAATACTATGTTTTTAGCTTAAAATGATAACAATAATAATGCTTGTTTCGACATATACTTTTTAACGCTGTGTTTTTTCCTGTTTATTTTCTTATTGGAATATAGAAACAAACGGTAGAAACATCAAATGGAGACTGCTAAAAATCAAGTTTTGATCTTTGGCTAGAAAATCAAAAACATCTGTGGTTGCGCCGATGGATGTTTGTTTTCTACCCATGAATAGAAAATAACATGACAGAACATTTAATATGAAAAAAAAAACAATGACAAGAGGGACGTTTTCAATTCTTATTTTTTAAATGCCCACTTTTACTGCATTTCTATTTTATTTATCGCCGCTGATTATATTGGATAAAATGTATTTTGGGCTTGGATAAACAGGATAAAATCAAATCAAATAATGTTTATCTCTTGTTTTACGAAAATATTTCCATATTTCGATTGAGGTCAAAATGTACTTAATACAGTGGTGCAATAGCTCCTGCTTCAAAAGTAAAACCGTATTGATCTGTTTGTCCTATTTGCACATTTTGTGTCTCTTGGTCTGTGTGTTTACGGCGCAAGTATTATGCTCTTTAACATTATTTTGTTAGTCGTTTGACTACTAGGTTTTTCCGTCTTTTATTCTCACCAATTAGGATTCCTTTCTATAGCACATGCACATTATAACTATCGTAAAAAATCAAATGAGTTACACAGTAAGATACAAATCGTCGATATATATGTAAAACAATACAAACACGGTTATAAAGTTGCGACTTACAAGAATGTAGGAGAAAGTGCTGGACCTCATTGGTATTAATGATCACATCAAGTTCCAGACTTGGTCTTTGAAGACGTTTTTTCAACTCCATTTCCAATGGTTTAAATTCTGTTGTCAGTCTGCCGGCAAGAACATCATCGTAGCAATTAATGAACGATAAAAATGAATTGAACTGTAAATAGAACACGACGCTTCCACGATGAACCTCTGTCAAAGTGCCTAAAATAGAAACTCATATATTGGACGTTCGAAACCAAAGTAATTGACGGAACTATAAGCATAAAATGAACTAGATATCGATTTTTAACAAACAGTATTTATTAAACAAATAAACCTACCATATTGATTGAACTTTGTTAAGGCTCTTTGTAAAGCTCTAGACAAATCATTTTGCATCGGAACATCCAATTTTTCGATAGGATTTATTTCTTCCATAAAAAGATTAACAAGACCGATTGAAAAATCTTTCTCTTCGTTTACAGATACGTTTTGCATTGTCATCGTAACTGAGGACTTCTCTGAAACACAATGAATACATGAGTTAATCATAAACACTTATTGAGGAATGTATTACAACTACAACTCCGATACAAATAGAGATATATTTTTGCACTTCATAATATATTTCCAAAATTGGATTAAGTGTTTTCAAATGTAGAGAAAATGTACATAGTATACGGGTGATAAGCGTTAAATTTTAATGCTGGCTTTAAATCAACTTAAATTTAATGTTTTCTTGAATGGATTTACCCCATCGTTATTAAAATGTAACAATATTGTATTTTTATGTTCAATCGCAACTTAATGTTTTTTCTACGGACCGAGTTTATTGTGATACCAAGGTTTCCTGCATTTTAAACGATACAGATCTCCCCTTCAAACTTATATAGTGTTGTTTTGTGTAAGAAATCGATGTGAAGAGTTTAAAATCGGTAAGATGTTGGTTTTATTTATATCTAACAAACTATCGACTTCCTGAAGTATTTTGGAGCAGAATATTTTGCACATTGAAAACTGATTTAATATAAAAGATACCTGGTGCTCTCATCTGCTGTAACTCATTAACAGGAAAGTGGCTGAAAAAAAGTTCCTTGATTTCCAGAACCATGTTCGTCATTCCTGGAATCTGGTTTGCGCTGACATGGTTAACAGCTGGATGTCAGATTAAGGTTAGTTAAATCATGCACGACAACATTTTAGTTTATATAAATTATATGTCTTATTTCTACTAATGTGAGGCTTAATACAGGCCTTAAGTGTTAGTACATTATGCATTAAGGAGTTGAATATCTCGATCAACATTTATAAAAACAACATGGTAGTAGTTCCACCATGAAAATCTCGTATAAATATAGTATGTTAAAATCGCGGTGCAAAACGTATCGAAACAATCAAGTTAAGATGACGTACTTGCATGTACTTCTTCCATGAGTGTTGTTCCTCCCTGATAAAACCGATGCACAGTTTTTATTATGTTAAAAACTGTTTGCTGAAGTGGAGTTGCTACTTCTTTTAGACCACATTTGACTTTTTTATCGAAAGCTTCATCAGCGATAAACTTTACTGTTTCGTCGATGAATGTCGTAATCTGTCGTTGATAAAGATTAAAGTCACCATCGCTCAGCCTCGGATTAGGGAGGTGACATAGTTTGTTTCGAATGTCTTTGACATTGTCTATGTCATTTGTTTGTGTCGGCGTCACCTTTTGTAAAATATTGGTTAATATCAGCCAAAACATCTGTACATCCCATGTCCCCAAATCCGTGCCGGATCCATTCTGAGGGAAAAAATCGTACTTTCTCTGTCGTCCGACTCTCGAAAGAAGTATGTCTTGTTTTTTTGACTGCAGAAATATATCAAGTGTTGTACCCGAATCTAGAATGTACTTTAAAAGAGTTTTTTCTAAGCACCAAGTGCACGGGCCTTGAACGGTAAAAAGCAATTGTGTAAAGTTTTCCCGTTCTTTCTGTTCATTCTCGTCAAACTTAATTCCTGCACTAGACATGTCTTTGACCTGTAAATAAAGGCCACATTAAATTGGAGTTTTTATCGATGGAGTCACTGAACGTATTGTTTGAAGATGTATACATTTTCCTGCACAGCAACTTCCATTTACAGTTGTACAGTATTATTTCGAAAAGATAATTCATTGATGCGTGTAGTTTAAAAAAATATGAAACAAGTCTAGAAGTGGATGAAATCACATTCAAAAGAATGTACCTCTCGGTAAGCTTATGTTATATATATATATATTATTTATTTACGAAATTTGCGTCACCTGCTGCCGTGCCACAACATGCTTGTGTTAGCGCTTGCAGCTGAAGATTTGGGCGGGTGCGGGTAAAACCCATGGCTGTTTGAAAATGTCTTAAAAAGGATATACGTAGAAAACAACAACAGCACTTAAACATGATACAAGAAAGTATCGAGATATACTTTTGAACTGTCCTGTTTAGACGTACAATTGCTCAGACTTTACCCTTGTGATCATGAAAAGCATCCTTAATACCGTGCATCATTGTATATCTTGACTAACAAGGTATCTACCACTTCTTATGACTTGACAAATGCCTGCCGTACAAATTCTTTGATATGCCTCAGGAGCTAAAATATGGCATATCGATGTGATTTAAATGTGACAAACTGATTTATCTTTTAATTACTTTTAATGTTTAATATTAAACGCAATTCTTCTTAGTTATGAACGATTTGTTCACAATATCTGTCTTTTCTAAAGAAGCACGTATAAAACGTATTCATTAATAAAACCCGTTCGTCGTTAACATACCTCATCAACTTTGCAAGTGCTAGTAATATGACATCAATTCACGACGAAGAATATTCATTTGAAATCGGCGCTTGCCAGGGACATTGACATGTGCGTATACCTTAAAAATATTTGCTTACAATGTACTTTGCTATATCTTTCAGTTGAAGTAATGTTTACTTTAACATAATACATAATACATTTAAGGTGATTCTTGAAATTGACAGGCTTATTTATGTACGTTAGGAAAAATCAATCGTTTAGAAGATCGGTTAAATATTTATTTTATTTTGTGTCTTGTTGATACATCTTAGGAATGGTATCATTTTAAAGATATGTTTAAAATTACAAATGTTTGCAAACTATATGCGTTATGATTAACGTAGTGATCGAATACATTATATTCGTAACTTTGCAGCGGTAACAATGAAATATGAACGTCGGCTTTCTGCATTTATATATAAAGACTACGCGAAACATGGAGTCAAATCAAGTATTTAATTGCATTTTGATAACATTTTTTAAAACATTCTGGTAAACGGATTATTGCTTCCTAATGAAAAGTTGTCAACGATGTTTGCATGTCAAGGATATATGTAATATAAATGTTTAAGAAGTAAAATGTTGTTATTCGTTCCTTTTTTTACATGTACCTCATTTGCCAATTACTGTTTAAGTACCTCTTTCAACTGTTCATTCATCTCTTAAGTCAATTACTGTACACATACCTAATAAGTCAATCAATGTACATGTACCTAATAAGTCAATTAATGTGCACGTTCCTTATGAGTCAATCAATGTACAAGTACCTAATAAGACAATCAATGAATAAGTACCTAATAAGTCAATCAATGTACAAGTACCTAATACGTCAATCAATGTACAAGTACCTAATACGTCAATCAATGTACAAGTACCTAATAAGACAATCAATGAATAAGTACCTAATAAGACAATCAATGTACAAATACCTAAAACGTCAATCAATGTACAAGTACCTAATACGTCAATCAATGTACAAGTACCTAATAAGTCAATCAATGTACAAATACCTAATAAATCAATCAATGTACAAATACCTAATAAGTAAATCAATGTACAAATACCTAATAAGTCAATCAATGTACAAATACCTAATAAGTCAATCAATGTACAAATACCTAATAAGTCAATCAATGTACAAATACCTAATAAGTCAATTAATGTACACGTTCCTTATAAGACAATCAATGTACAAGTACCTAATAAGACAATCAATGTACAAGTACCTAATAAGTCAATCAATGTACAAGTACCTAATAAGACAATCAATGTACAAGTACCTAATAAGTCAATCAATGTACAAGTACCTAAGAAGACAATCAATGTACAAGTACATAATAAGTCAATCAATGTACAAGTACCTAATACGTCAATTAATGTGCATGTTCCTTATTAGTCAATCAATTTACATTTCCGTCGTCAGTCATTTATCGTCCATGTTCCTCATAAGTCAATAAATATACTTTTTTACCTCGTTAGTAAATTACTGTACATGTTCCTCGTTTGTCAATACTTGTACATGAACTTCATTCGCCAAATACTGTACATGTACCTCGTAAGTCAAAAACTGTACATTTAACTCATTAGTCAATAACTCAACGTGTATCTCATCAGTCAATAAATGTTCATGAACCTATGCAGTCAGTAACTGTAAATCGACCTTATAAGCCTATAACTTTAACAGAACCATATCAGTCAATATCATGTTCTTCATCAATCAATATTTGTGCAAGAACCTAAGCAGTCATTACCTCTACATTTACCAAGTAAGTCAATAACTGTAACAGTACCATATCAGTTAATAAATGTGCATGTACCTCATTAGTCAATAAATGTGCATGTACCTCATTAGTCAATAAATATGCATGTACCTCATTAGTCAATAACTATGCATGTACCTCATTAGTCAATAACTGTACATGTACCTCATTAATCAATACTTGTACATGTACATCATTAATCAATTCTTTTAACATGTACCTCATAAGTCAATACGTGTACATGTATCTCATTAGTCAATACTTGTATATGTACCTCATTAGTCAATAAATGCGCATGTACCTCATAAGTCAATAAATACGCATGTACCCCATTAGTCAATAACTGTACATGTACCTCATTAGTTAATAACTTTCCATGTAACTTATTAGTCAATAAATGCGCATGTACCCCATTAGTTAATAACTATGCATGTACCTCAGTGGTCAATAACTTTCCATGTAAAGAATTAGTCAATAACTGTGCATGTACCCCATTAGTCAATAACTATGCATGTACCTCATTAGTTAATAACTTTGTATGTACCTCATTAGTCAATAACTGTGTATGTTCCTCATTAGTCAATAGCTATGCATGTACCTCATTAGTCAATAACTATGCATGTACCTCATTAGTCAATAATTGTGCATGTACCTCATTAGTCAATAACTATGCACGTACCTCATTAGTTAATAACTTTGTATGTACCTCATTAGTCAATAACTTTGTATGTACCTCATTAGTCAATAACTATGCATGAACCTCATTAGTCAATAATTGTGAATGCACATAATTAGTCAATAACTGCACATGTACCTCATTAGTCAATAACTGTGTATGTACATTGTAAGTCAATAGCTATGCATGAACTTCATTAGTCAATAAATATACATGTACCTCATCAGTCAATAAATGTGCATGTACCTGATTAGTTAATAACTGTGCATGTACCTCATTAGTCAATAACTTTGCATTTACCCCATTAGTCAATACCTGTGCATGTACCTCACAAGTCAATACCTGCAAATGAACCTATTAACTGTCCCAGTTAAATATCCGTCTATATCTGTACGTGTACCTCATCAGTCAATACATATTTATGATCTTAAGCAGTCAGTTACTGTTAATGAACCTAATAATTGAATAACTGTAGCAGTACTATATTAGTATAAACTATATAGGTACATCCTATATCAATATTTGTTTATAACCATCAGCAGTCAGTACACTTACCTAATAAGTCAATAACTGTTCCACCATCATATCAGTCAATAAATTTGCATGAACCTGATCAGTCAATAATTATATGAATCTCATCAGTCAATGACTGCACATATACCTCATCAGTCAATAACTGTACATATACCTCATCAGTCAATAACGGTACATGTACCTCATCAGTCAATAACTGTACATGTACCTCATCAGTCAATTACTGCACATATACTTCATCAGTCAATAAGTGTACATATACCTCATCAGTCAATAAGTGTACATATACCTCATCAGTCAATAACTCTACATATACCTCATCAGTCAATAACTGTACAAATATATCATCAGTCAATAACGGTACATGTACCTAATCAGTCAATAACTGTACATATACCTCATCAGTCAATAACTGTACAAATATATCATCAGTCAATAACGGTACATGTACCTCATCAGTCAATAACTGTACATGTACCTCATCAGTCAATAACTGACATGAATCTCATCAGTCAATACCTGTACATGTAGCCAATCAGTCAATAACTGTACATGTAGCCCATCAGTCAATGAATGTACATGTACCCCATCAGTCAATAACTGTACATGTAGCCCATCAGCCAATAACTGTACATGTAGCCCATCAGTCAATAACTGTACACGTAGCCCATCAGTCAATACCTGTACATGTAGCCCATCAGTCAATAACTGTACATGTAGCCTATCAGTCAATAACTGACATGAACCTCATCAGTCAATTACAGACCATGAATCTCATCAGTCAATATCTGTACATGAACCTCATATGTCAAAAACTATACATGTATCACATCAGTCAATAGCTATACATTTATCTTATCAGTCAACAACTGTGCATCTCACACATCAGTCAATAATTAAACGTGTAAATCGTTAGTAAATAACTGTACATGAACTAATTAAGTCAAAAACAGTTGCAGTATCATATCAGTCAATAAATATACATGTACCTTATCACTCTATAACTGTACATGAACCAGAAAGGTCAAAAGCTGTGCCAGTTATTGTACATATCTCATTAGTCAATTACCGCACATGAACGTCATTGGTCAACTTCTGCGAATTTGACTATTGTTTGGTGTCTGATGAGCCGAACCATTGTGCATTCGTGCTATTTTCAACACGTAGGATTGTGGTATTTTCTACTGAATGGTTCGCCTTTAGCAATTTAATTTCACTTTCTTCAATTTCAGAATTAGACAAGTAATTTCAACGAATTTACATTCATACATTCTGCAGTGAAGTTGTTCCTTGCATGCATGTTTGAAGAATTGCTGGTCTTTCTTAGAGAAAATGAGATTTTCGATGAATCATACAAAGTAATTTTTTTGTCAACACTAGGCAAAACGTGGAAAACTCAGTTCAAAAGACCTTTTGCAACAAGCTATGCATTGCTTTATTGAATTATACAAAGGAATACACTGATCAGTATTGAGAGCTTCATTTGAATGCCATGAAACATTGATTTTCCATTGAACTTATTTGACCTTGGTCCCCTCATTGGTGACCTTGATAAATGGCAAAACCATAAGACTAATTATACAAACACGTTTATCAACTAAATCTAATATTAACATAATTTGAAACTTTTTATTTATCCATCAAGTTGTTAGATTACATTGTATAGTGTTAATGTTTTTGAACATTTCAAACGTTTTGGTTTCTTATTAAATTGTTGCTAGGTTTATGAAGGGTCTGCGCTTCCAGACCAAACCAAATCGTTTTATTTTATTTTAGATACTTTATATATATATGTGTGTGTATATATATATATATAAATAAGACTATATGTCCAAATACCTTTGACTTCCTCTCAGCTACAATTGTATTCCATTTATCATTTACTTCAAACAAGTAAGCAATCACATAGCTTTCATTGATGATAATAATGGCAAATGAAATATATCACTGAATATAAACACCAATGAGAGATAGAAATATAAACGCTTATGACAAAGGTATTCTAACACTTTATTTGGGTAAATTGAATAATCAGAGATATTATCACAAATTATACATCTTATCAGCGTCAATTTAAAAATAAAATCAGTATCTAGTTGATAACATGGTTCAACAACTACATGCGCCGACTTATACATATCGTGTTTGTTACATTGTTTTAGTTTAAAGCTGCATTCTCACAGATTGAACGTTTTCATTATTGTATCCTTAGATATTGTCCGAAATAAATCATTTTAAAGTCGAGTAAAAAAGGGGGATTAAAATGCTGTGAGAAGCAGATGGATTATCGTAAATTAGGAACACATTCATACAAGCTATTCCGCATTAAAGTTTTGTCTAACTAGCCATCGATGTAAGGTAGGTAAATCCTCGATACAGTTGAGCAATAATCGCCGCAAACCCTTTATCAATATTCAGAAAAGACTACTCATGTAAATCATTCACCTTATCTTTATGCGAATTGTAACAGCAAACGCGTTTTATTATTGTAGTAGATATACTAAAAGACCAATATCTTTGATAGCAACGCAATGTCAATGTAAATTCCCATTTAAATTAAAATATCTTAGAAATAGAAGTAAATTGTTTTTATTGATATTGGTAACAATCGGACATACTTCCGTTGAAGCAGTGGCAAAAATGGAACGTTCCTGTGCAAAAAAAATCCTCCCTATGTGGAATATAAGGAACAAATAACAATTGATTTGCAAATATTTTTTATGAAATCCAAAGAAATCCACGACCGGACCTTTTAAATCTAACGCGTACGAGTTTCGCCTCGGACAAAATTGGTGTTCGTCCTATCGAAACGGTTTCTCACGTCTATAAGAGGACACTTTTGAAGAAGAAATGAGTAACTGTATTTGACTTATACGACGATGTGTGTATTGCATATGTTGGTGAGCATGTATATGCATAAATAAATAAATAAATAAATAAGAAAGAAAGAAAGAAAGAAAGAAAGAAAGAAAGAAAGAAAGAAAGAAAGAAAGAAAGAAAGAAAGAAAGAAAGAAAGAAAGAAAGAAAGAAAGAAAGAAATATAGATTTATAGATTTATAGATAGATAAATGAAAACATTTTTTTCAAAAGATAAACATGAGATTATTATCATGGCCTTTCAAATACAATGCACCGGCTAGTGGGATTTCTCAAAATTCTATTGCACGGTCCGCTTTTTCATTGGCTCTGCTTGACGTATAGTCGTATGATTATGATTTGTAAATAAGTGATCATAAAATCGTGCATAACTGTTTTCAAACGCTACCATCATTCATTTAACAATATTTTAATAAGTTTATAAATCAAGTTTACTATTCAGTTAGCATTATCTGAGTTATCTTACATCGTAGTCAACATGTAGTTACCTACCGAAGTAATATCAACCTTGATAACAAGCTATCAAATAAGATTACCCGAACGACATTTGTATGTATGTTAATATATTCAAAATAACGTTATCTGCTGATATAAAAGATAACGTGGTATGCAGATAAATTCAGCCATTGTAATATTTGATAAAAAAATACTATTGAACCAACCATTAATCCAAGCTTATGGGAACGCAGTGTATTTAACACAATCTAGTCATATCCAAGTGTAATTAACAAACTATAGTCATATCCAAATGAAGTTTACAAATTCTAGTCATATCCAAATGTACTTTACAAAATCTAGTCATATTATATTGTAGTTTACAAAATCTAGTCATATCCAAGTGTAATTTACAAAATCTAGTCATATCCAAGTGAAGTTTACAAAATCTAGTCATATCCAAGTGAAGTTTACAAACTCTAGTCATATCCAAGTGTAATTTACAAGATCTAGTCAAATTTTACTGTAGTTTACAAAATCTAGTCATATCCAAGTGTAGTTTACAAAATCTAGTCATATCCAAGTGAAGTTTACAAAATCTAGTCATATCCTAATGTAGTTTACAAGATCTAGTCATATTCTGTTGTAGTTTACAAAATCAAGTCATATCCAAATGTAGTTTACCAAGTCTAGTCATATCCAAGTGTAGTTTACAAAATCTAGTCATATCCAAGTGTAGTTTACAAAATCTAGACATATCCAAGTGTAGTTTACAAAACACTGGTGAAGTGATAAGTAGAGTACTTTTCACTTTAGCGATAACAACACAATATATATCGTACCTCTTTATGTTCGTTAATTCATCGCCTTTTCTTTTTTCTCTCATTGGAACTGCAATTACTCACAGTCCGTTTATTTCTTTAGACGAATACACAATCGTACAGCTATACACATGAAATGATACATAGAACTGTCATGAATATACACATCTTCAATATATTGTTAGATAATGTGTTTAATGTTGTTAATAAACTCATTCAGAAAACAAACATTCACATGTGTTTTCTTTAAGAACGTCTGTAAAGTAAGCAAATCATAAAATAAATGATTCAAAATAACAATGTGTTTTGCTCTCCTATCACTGATGAAGTATGTTTTATAAATACAGTAGCAGATTTGGCTCAATACAATATAATACAAAAAATGTTCATAATGTTCTACTTCATGGCAATATATGCATAAAGGAAAGTCTCTCAATTTCCACGTGAATAAATTCAGGTTAGTAGCCACAAGATTGTGTAACAGTTTAATTTTGAACTGTTTGACTTTATTGTCAACAATACATTTATGATTTATATAATACCATGAATTCCATTCTACTTTTTCTCGAAGACGGCGATTTCAGTAACCATGAATGGACGGTTTTTTAAAAAACTTGCCTAATAAAAAGCTGGTAAATTTCTTTATTTGTCATTTCGGTTAGAGGTTTATTTTGAATCTTTATTTCTAGCTTTGTGTTAACTCTAGTATTTAATGATTCATTTGATTTAACCATATTTCTCCAGCTAGCTGGTAAAGAATTTTTTAACGTATAAATTTCTGCCATCCAATTTGTTTTGTTTTTAAGTTTATTCAAAATCAAATGTGTTTCTATGTCACCGCTATTTGAAATTATGTCATTAATGAATATCAAATCTGAATCTATCCAGGTTTTGAAGAAGAGAATTTTGTTATTACATTTTATGAATTTATTACCCCAGATTATTTCCTTCCTAATATTATAAAATGTGTTAGACATTTTGTCTTGATGAACAGACATTTGTAAAAAGTGGATCCATATTGACAGTAAGTCTTTATAAAAAAGGCCCAATTTGTTTGTAAGTGGTTGTAAGGACTTGATAGAGGCAATGTTTATGTAGAAAATTAAGTTCTTGCCGAATTGGTCAAACATAAGAGATGGTATTGTTTTCCAGCTTGCGCTTGTTGTACTGATAAGGTTGGTTACCAATTTTATTTTCATGGCTTTAGAAAATAACATCAAATCTGGAATATCTAGACCACCTTCAATCATGCTACCAATAACTGTCTTACGTTTGATTTTCTCTTTTTTCGTTCCAGAAAAAACTCGAAGATCATTGAATTAATTATCTTAGAAATATTATCGAGAGTTACAATACTTTGAGCTAAGTAAACAAGCTTGGGAAAAAGTAAGGTTTTTATGACCGTTATTTTTCAAAAGAATGTAAGTTTTCGTTTACTCCAAGTGTTAATTAGCTGCTAAAACTTTTCGATTTTGTCGGTCCAACTTAGGTTTACACATTCATTTTTATTACTTCCAACGTAGACGCCAAGAGATTTAACATGTTTTGTAATAAATTGTACACCATGTAACATAGTGACGGGTTGATTTTTCGATTAACCTATCCAGAGAGCTAACGTTTTCATCTTGTTAAGTTTATGACCCGAATGTTTTCCAAAGGTATCAATTATTTCTAAAACAATAGGTATTTCTATATGATTTTTTAATAAATAAAGTATTATCGTCTGCAAGTTGGGTAACTTTAATGTTGTTTTCTATTACTTTTATACCTTCATATGTTTCGCATTGTTTCAGTTTAATTGATAAAACTTCAACAACTATAATAAAAAGAAGAGCAGAAAGAGGGCAGCCTTGTCGAACGCCACGTTGTAAATAAAATGAGTCTGATATCCATCCATTGTTTGCTATTTTGGACGTAATATTGCAATAAAGAGTCTTAACCCATCTTATAAACGAGTTCTTAAAGCCGAATTGTTTCAATATGTCGACCATAAAAGGCCATTCTACTGTGTGGCTTTTTTGAAGTCTAAAAATAGAATCCCACCCTCTTTATTATAAAGATCAGTGTAATCTATTACGTCATCTATAAGTCGTATATTGAAACCTATATTTCTGTTCTTGATATAACCTTGCTGATCAAAACTTATAATTTTCGGTAGGACTAATTGCATGCGTTTTGCTACAATCTTTGCCGCTAGTTTATAATTGATATTTAAATAGCATATTGGACGCCAAATTTCAAGGTTTTCGGGATCACCCTTTTTAAACAATAGCGAACAAACTCCTTGTTTTTGAGTAAAAGATAATTCGCCTTTTTCATAGCTTTCGTTAAAAAAATTAATGACAAGATTTTCAATTTTAGACCAAAAGGCTTTATAAAATTCAACTGTCAGACCATCAAGTCCAGTACTTTTATTCAGTTTCATTTCATTGAGCGCTGCTGTCGCTTCTTCGTGAGTTATTTTGCCTTCGCATTTATCAGATAAATTTGGTTCCAAAGTGGTAGGTATGTTAACATCGGTTATATATTGAGTATATCCCACATTGTCTTTATATTTTGTGGTGTACAAATCCGTATAGAAATTAATTTCTGCATCTAATATTTGTTTTGTTTCAAAGGCTCTGTCTCCATCAACAAGTATTGAATTAATAACTTTTCTGCTTTGACGTGATTTCTCTAGATTAAGGAAATATTTAGAATTTGTTTCGCCTTTCTCAATAAAGTCTACTTTTGAGCGTATTTGAGCACCGGTCGCCTTACTTTTATATATATCATTTATTTCTGATTCGATCATGTTAATTTGTAAGCTAGTTTCATGTGGTTCTTTATCGTTATCCTCGTACACTAGTTTAAGTTCTTTTTCTAATTTAGTCAGATGATTATGCTTTTGCCTTGAAAGACGTTTACAAAATTGAATTGTTTGATTTCTAATTTCTATTTTACAAAATTCCCATTTTGCTTGAGGGTTAACATTCGATTGAATTTGCTGATTAAGAATATTTTTAATTTTGGCTTTGTATTCTTTGTTTTCGAAAAGAGAGTTATTGAATTTCCAATAGCCAGGACCACGTGAATTAGGTAGTTTAAATTTTAGTGAAATGGCCATGTGATCTGTTGTTTGTATTATTGCGGGACTGATGTCTGTTGAAAATACTTGAGGAGTGAAGTTGTGGTTAAAAAGCCAATAGTCAATTCTGCTTTTTTCTGTCTTATTCTTACGTCACCAAGTAAACTGACATTTATTTGTATTGAGGACTTTCCAAATATCACACAATTTATGAGTTTTGAAAAGGCGTGTCAAGTTCTTAGCAGTTACAACATCTGATTATTGTGATTTTGTTATTCTGTCATTTATGTTTAACGTATCGTTATGGTCGCCCCCGATTATTTTAATCCCTAAGCATTTCTCCGAAATAACATTTGATAAGGTTAAGTAAAAGTCGTTTCTTTCTTTTTTCTTGTTCGGCGAATACAGATTTACTAGTGTATATGTATTTTCAAGTATTTTAAGATTTAATAAGATGTATCTACCATTACAATCACAAATTTGGTCTAATACATTGCACTGGAGGTCATTTTGTATTAAAGTAGAACATCCTTTACTGTTTGATTCCCCGTAACTATGTACTAGTCTCCAATTATTAAACTCGTCCCTTATATGATGATCTATATTGTCAGTAAAATGAGTTTCTTGTAAAAAGGCAACATCTGCCTTTTGATTATTAAGCCATTGAATTACACGTGCACGTTTATTTCTATCTCATAAACCTTGAACGTTAAGCGATATAAAGTGAATTATATGATGTTGCATTTTAAAGCTAATTGATATTTAACAATTGATTACGTTTACGTTACGCCTTTTCTTTATAAATAGCAAATAAGTACAAAGTTCTAGAATGTTGTACATGTTTATAATCTTTGATAATGCTATATGGTATAAGTTTAACATTAAAAAAAACATATAATCATGTCTTTGATTACTTTTGTACAAACAGCATAGGACCCTTGAAATATACTAAATAAATTAATTAAAAACTATGTCTCGTACGCATTGGACATGTTTCATTAAAGTACTAAAATGATATTGAAAAATAAGCAATTTGATACCCCTCACTCTACTGATTCAAGTTATCAAATTGTTATAAACACATTAGAATTCATTTTAACCATGTGTGATGCGTGTAGTAGCTAACACTTTGACCATTTGTGAAACACTCAATGGTCTTCACTTTAACCATGTGTGATGCGTGTTATAGGTAACACTTTAACCATTTGTAAAAAAACTCAATGCTCGCTTTAACCATGCGTGATGTGCACGATAAGTAACACTTTAACCATTTGTTTAAAAAACTCAATAGTCTTTACTTTAACAAATTGTAATAAGCACAATAGGCTACACATTAACCATGTGTAATGCGCACGATAGGTAACACTTTAACCATTTATGAAAAACTCAATAGTCTTTACCTTTACAAATTGTAATAAGCACAATAGGATACACTTTAACCATGTGTGATGCGCACGATTGGTAACACTTTAACCATTTATGAAAAACTCAATAGTCTTTACCTTTACAAATTGTAATAAGCACAATAGGCTACACTTTAACCATGTGTGATGCGCACGATAGGTAACACTTTAACCATTGATGAAACACTCAATAGTCTTTACTTTAACTAGTTGTTTTAAGCACAAAAGGCTACACTTTAAGCAATCGTGATAGGCACAGTAGGTTGCCTGTCAGCCAGTTGTGATATGCATTACAGTTTTAATTTTTAAGACATTGTTATACGCAAAATAGCCTCTAATTGCACCAATGATAATAAGCATTATGTGTTTAACTTAACCAATGATGATACGCGCAATATAATTAACTTTCACAATGCTATAGTGTATCATTGAGGCTCAGTAAACATTATAGTATTAAACGTATGAGTTATGGATATTTGGTAACAAAAGCTTCGACGTTGTAGATGATTGTAATTGTTGTAGTTATCACATTAAAATATACTGGTAATTATAATCTTAATAAACGGACTTTGCACGGGAAAGAAGTGAAAGCAATGAATACGTTGTTGAGTAAGCCTGAACAATGCCAAAGTTTTAGAGAGAAATAAAACGTTATTTAAATCTGTACAGTCACTGTCATCAGAAAAAAAATCATAAAGATGTATGTTAATTTATTATATATTCATACAAAGCTTCAAAGGCACATTCAATACTTTTAATGTAGTAAGATATTTTATCAACATGTTATACCACTATTTGAATTATGTTATTATTCACTATGTTTTGAACTAAATACTCGATACACCAATATTATTTGTAAAGTGAACATACTTTATATAGTGAATTGGTTTAAACATATATATTCCTTATAAGATATTCCTTTTGTGCTATTACCTTATGTATCATAGTTTGCTTGAATAAATCGTTAAACTGTTCTGTTCTGTTCTGTTCTAATACGATGTCTAATTGTTTATACTGGTGGCCAGAAAATTGAGCTGATCGCGCGAAAAAGTTGCATTCGGCAGGCTGTTTTGGATAGCTCTCTATTGTAACATTTGTCATGCTGTGTGAACGACCCACACTTTCTGGCAAACGAGATAATGGAAACCCTGTAATTGACAATGTGTATCCATCTGTCAAAAGCAAACATAAGAAATGATTTTGTATAGTTATAAAAGTAGTGTAATGTGTCATGTATGTAATTACATAATATTATTATATCTTGTTGGAATAGTTTATAGATCCAATGATATTCTGAAGCATGGGATAAAGTGTGCATAGACTACAGCTAAAATAGTTTTGTTTTTTTATTTTTGTTCTGCGTTAATTCTAAATTAACTAAAATGGTGTGATTAAAGCTTTCCGCCATCCTACATGGCGTGTGTGCTTTGGTATTATGGAATGAAACAGAAACCATGAAATCGCTACTGTAATTATGTTACTCAGCAACTGTTTTCGTGAACAAAGATAATTTCTGAAACGAATTTCTTACTCCAATAGGCGAAAACAGGAACTTTGCTGTTTTTTTAAACAACCCAGAAGCAAGTAAAAGTATCATTAAGTATTAAGAACACTTCAATTGGACAATAAATGGACAAGTGCTTCTTGAGTTCCGGTTTGTTTTTGCTCTTGCTAGCTTACTTCATGTATTTCGCATTTTTTTGGTACATATACATTGTTAAACATAGTTAAAAACTCGTGTAATTCAAAACAAGGCTTTCTGTTTGTCATATCATCGTATGACGCATGTACGCGACTCATTTCAAGTTTCAATCACAATTTCATATTATGAGCGTACCAGAACACAAACTGGAACACCGATAAAACAATGATAAAAAGCAAACTCACCTGTCGATAGGCGATAACATGGGCTGTTTTTGGTATACTTTTGACTCAAGTGGGCGAAATAGTTTGATAATATTTTTATCATGGGATTCGGGTTAAGAAGGAGCATTCGGTGCCAAATGAGGTATGGAAGTTAAATGCTCATGTATAACCCCAGTTTCCAGAGTGCATTTAAATCCAGTTGAAAGGCACACCAATAGCGCCACATCGAGACACTTCACTACAGATACATAAGGTAATCAGACACACCAATAGCGCCACATCCAGACATTTCACTACAGATACATATGGTAATCAGACAGAACGTGCCTCAAAACATCTTTATTTATAACTAACAAATACCTGCGTGTCATAATAGGACTATTAGCGAATCAGGAAGTCTTCGGTAGTTTAAACAAGGATATTGGACAGTACTCATACTTGACCCAACATTACTTACTGCGGAATATATTGAATAAGCCTTCTGAAATCAATTATAAACGCGCCATGGCGAGTTAGTTTGTATTTTATTAAGTGCGATTCATACATTTCATATAGAATGTCCACGAATGTTAGTCTATCTCTGAACACTGACGATATGGGCTGTCTATGTGATGATTAGAATAAACATAATACTACGTAGACTATGTCGCGAGGTTTTCACTCGACACAGATTGAAATGCTCCGTAGGTTTAGACAGCCCAAGTAACATTTAAACCGTAGCATAGCTATTCGTGTATTTTCGCGAATTCAGAACTTAATCGATTCCTGCAAAGCAAGCTGACAAGCTGTTCTGTAACTTGTGGGTTGGTTCCTTATAATTACCATGCTTTTCTACTTAATCATATATAGTATATTCACCAAAGTTGTGATTGCTTAATCAACATAAACGTACACACGAAAGATGCTACTTGCGTGCAATACTACACTTCTAAACACTTACTAATTTTAATGATTTTTTTTCTATTGCTTTTGTTTTGTTATTGCTTAAGCATTTCAGAATGTTTAATTATACAATTAAATCGGGTACGAGATATCCGTTACACAACATAACACGCTGCTTATATTACGAGGTGGACGCAAACTATCTCCTTATTCCTTACTGCTGAATACATGTTTTCTTCAAATACCCTAAGACATTCTAGACTATATAGAACAGCATTCGCACTGTTGTTAAGGCTTACGATACTTGATTTCCGAATGAATTTGTCCGACTGTGCCAATCAGGCCAAAGATGAAAGTAATGTTGCTAAAGAAGATGCAGATCCGACATTGAAAATTAATACGAGAGATGTTAATAAGTACACAATTTAAAACTTAAATGACATGTGTGCATGTCCAATATATATATTTATCTGAGCGATCATTGTTAAAAAAACTTTTTTTATCATTAATTGCCATATAAGTCGTTTTCTCCATCGCAAAAGTTTTTTTGATAAGAGAAGTCAATTTGTTTGTAACCAAAGATTGTGGAATAGATGTATAGAGTGTTGAAAAGGGCATAAGTATTAAGCACTGATACCTTATATGGTCTCCTTTTAATAAATAAGTTCATGTCAATGTTTAATTTCACAACCCCCTAATGCTAACAGAAGTATTCAATTTGGTGGACTTTCTTTTTACTGATATGTTCCTCAATTTGCTTATGGAAACATTTGACTCATTGTTAATGCGGGCTCTTTATCTTTACTACGTAGATTACAAGCTTATACAAAATGCTTCTGATAACAAAATACTGTTGAAGAAAAAGTAGTGCTCATTTGATAAATCCATATCGAACAAACACACTTTATTTGGCCTTAATATACAGATTTATCATCAACAGCTGTGGAATGTTATTTTGTTATCTCAGAGTTTAAAGTAGTATAAACACATATTTATTTGAATACATTATCAATGTGAGAAAGG
Organism: Mya arenaria; assembly: GCF_026914265.1. Taxonomy (NCBI): domain Eukaryota; kingdom Metazoa; phylum Mollusca; class Bivalvia; order Myida; family Myidae; genus Mya; species Mya arenaria. The sequence goes on along the minus strand of NC_069137.1, from coordinate 3,751,880 downwards.
CAGATATCCAGTTATCCCTGAAGTATTTTATTGTTTAACATTACGATTATCATATCAAACTGTTTTCTTGTTTGTTTTAACCTATGTATTGATATATATGCTTGTATACAGCTGAAACCCTGCAAGGATATGTTTAAGTGATTATGTAATAGCTGACGTATTCCTAGCATTTGTAAAGAGATCAAAAATGGGTGAAGACGACGAGGTTTGATGAAGGACACTTTGTATGCCTGTCATTCCCATAAGGTCATCAAACAAAAGGATGTAGCTCTGATAGCTGTTGTTTATATTCGAACATAGAGCGGGAAAACGGACAAAATACAAGCGTCAGCATTCTCAGGTGCGCTAAGTCTGTAAACTTCATTCCATTTTTTTGGTGAAGTGTATGCCAGAATTTGCCTTTGATGGGTTAAACTATTATTTTGTGCGCATTAAAACGTTGAAAGAGATTAAAATTTAAACATAGCACTCATGTGTTTCTTAATTTGGTTTCGTTTAGTTTGTTTTTTGAATACTGTAGTTGAAATACATATTTTGTTGCTAGAAGGGCATGAAAAAGAAACGCAGCAAGATACTAACAACACAAATAAAGGTTGCATGTTCTAATTCCTGATACCCCAGAGAAAAGATCACCATGCATACTGCTCAGTACTAATTCTTTCGAGAAGCAGTCTCAATCCAATGAAAACACCCTGTTTAAGTCAAATGTCATATTTAACACCTGGCGATACTCCGCTTTCTTTATTCAAGTTAGTTCCCGGCACTGCCGGAACTCGGGTTTGGTAACGTTTTCAGGGCCTTGTTTGCCAGTCTACTTTTTATTTAGCGAGTTTTCCAAAGTTGGTGACCTAGCTCATTTGTCTTGAACGAAACTCGGAGAGTCGAAGGCACATTTTTGTGCACATACCAACGTAAAACAATGCAACCTGCTTATGCACATTTTACAGACTAATATTTTTCCAGGAAAAGAAAACACAGAGTATAAGACAATGGTTGCACAACATCGTGCACCACTGTACAATAACGTCATGGGTTTTACTTAATTGTTATGAAAACAATAACACTCGTAATATGAAGGTTGAAGGCATTGCTTAAAAACTGAATGCATATAGACGCGATTAACGTAGGTGACAGGAAGTAAGTATAAATCTAAGCACTTCAACTGATGCTGATGTTCGCCAACCCTTACCTAAGGACTTTGAGTGTAGTTTGAACTAACCTACCCCTAACACAAGGACTTACCATTTTGAGCAGGCCGATATATGCAGAACGGAAATGGCGTCACAAAATCACGAGGAAACGTTTAATATAAGAGTCGGAGACGTTTCCGTTTCAATCGTATGCGAAATTTAAAGAAACAAATTTTACTGCAACGTACATGTTCAATAACAAGCCATAATACGAAACATCTAATGTAAACAAACGTGTAGGTAAAACTTTCATTTCACATATGTTAGATATGGAGGCATACGTCTATGATGACTCGTAATCCTTTATATGCTGGCTGAAAGCAGACTGCTATTATCATGGGTTTCCGATTGATTAAAGCTATTATAAATAGCATGTAATTGAAAACTACCGATTGCGTAACAGTGTGCTTTTTTCGGTAACTCCATATTGCACAAAACAAACTTTATTTGGTCCTAATGTAAACAATTATCGCCAACAGGCGAAAATATAATATCTTGTTAACATGAAGTTAACTTCCTCCTTAGTACATAATTATTTCAATACACTATCAAGGTAAGAAATCTTTTACTCTCTTGACATGGTGATTATCATATCAAAAGAAGTTTGTATTAAAGTGTATAAGCAAGTAAATACATCAGCTACGAAAGAACTGCAATACATTTGTTATTACGTATTGGCTATAATAATTTAAGGCAGGTATAATGTTAATTTTATCGCTGATAGCCTGTTTAGTATTCAGATTTTGTATTAAATACATTTTAGACTAAACAATCGGCACGATTGGGTATTTATTATAAAGTTAATTTAATACATTTAAAAAAAATTCTGGCCGAAGTACGCCCCAAACACACGCGCCCTTGAGCACTAGACCATAGCTTTCTACCAACTTTGCTAGCACGTTGTTGAGAATTATCAACTATTGGATATGCCACTCTTTCCCTTTTAAACTTTCTCGTGTCCTAAGGTGGGCTCAGCAAGGACGGAAACCTCGCGTAGAGCAAAAGGGCAAATGCCCACTTGATTTTGATTTTCATTACGAACTTATTATTTGACCAGACATCCCCTCAGACCAATACCAGGACAATTGTGCAATTGGGTACAATGGTGTTTGCTGAATGTGGCCCTTGAAACGGGGATACCCGGAATACAAGGCAATAGCTCTGCGAGCTAAGCTAGCTGCATAAATGGCTGCCATCCACTCCTTCAAATGTCGATGCTTAATCCCGAATATAATCGTTATGGGACCAGACCAGTATTCCGTGCCACACTTGGCATTGACTGTACACTTATGTAACCGGTAACGTGCACCTTGTGAGTATAAAGTCTGGCCGATGTAATGCTGAACCAACGATCCTTGGAGCGCTAAACAGTATGTCAACCAATGGAGCTAGCAGTTCACACAGTCACAAGGTTCATGATTGTAAACTTAATCGGAATGGGAATCTTCACTATCGACCATATACACTGTATGATTCTGAATTCATCAATTATATTTGCTTTAGCGTAGCGCAGGTTCTGAAAAGCTTTCGAATGCCAACTGTGAAGACGTACAGGTGGGGGTGGGTCCCGCTGCTAGTCCGTTACTAGTCCGTTACTACACCACGTCGAGTATATGGCCGTCTCTTTCTCTAAGTCTGTGTTCAAAGTATACAAATCAGTCAGATATCTCTCCAAGAAATGTGTTTAAAATATATCATTGTCAAACCACTGTTTAGAAATAATGCAGGATGTTCTTTCGATGCATGCACATGTTTTTATTTGCTGGTGTTTATTCTCTTCAATTATAATATTTTAATACATGTAGAATGGATGGAAACAGATAAAGTAAGAAACCAGAGTGGCAAACCATGTCTTTGGATGTGTATCCTTTTTGAACCAATATAGTACTTCACACAGCTGATATGTTTTGGCTCATCTGGGTTGCTACACTGCAAATTTAATCAATTCGGTGTAATTACTAGTGTCAAGGGTGGTTGAACACGAACAATTACGCGTGGCAATGCGAGGACAAGGCTGTCGAGGCCATACAGGTTGAGGAGATAATTGAACAAACATTTTTAACAGATTCTTTAAACATTGCTATATTTGGGATCGTTGCAGACAATATCAAATGTATAATAGTATATGGAATGTATCCTTTTCAGGCCCACCTGTAAAACACAGCACTGTTAGTCGATTAGATCTCTTAAAAACAATCTGATACATGGTTATTTTAATACTTCTACATTTTATACGCTTCTCTCTCTAGTGTTGTCTCTATTTCATTCGGTTTAAGTTTTAGTATAGGTTGTCTTTAAGGATATATCATTTCCTAGCATGATCTTAATTCATCTTCTGGTGAATCTCTAGTTATACATAATAGGCCAGTTAAACGTGCATTTTTGTTTTTGAACAGCTTACATTTCTACACAATCTTTTAAATCATCAACCTCAACTTTGTTTCCAAGTTCATGTCAACCGTACTCTACTGGATTGTTATAAAAAAGCGAATCAACCACATGGAAGCAATTATCTTAAATTCCAATGTTGTGGTATTTTGACCAAAATTTGTTTGCAGAACATCTGTGATACAAACTCTTACACAATATTATATTTATTAATTACAGGAAAAGTAAGTTTGAGCATGCGTTTCATAAACCGGACCCACACAACACTTGAAATTGGAATGTGATGCGTCAACATGAAACTGATACGGAAGTTAAATTGTCATTTAATAATTCAATTGCACTACCTTGTGGTAGATACATAATACAATTTATAGGTCGTTTTATGTAAGGAATGAAAGATCTTATCAAATTCGTTTGTGATTACGAAATCAGGTAAATATCACTTCAACCGAAAATGTCACTAAACTCAAACAAGAAAAAATACTTCGCACATGTATGCAATCGTTGTTAAAACAATATATATATTACCTGAACAAGCAATATCAGTATAACAGGGCAAACATAAGTGGCTGTGCTAAACGTAATGAAGACTTGATTTTAAAATTCAAGATGACACGATTCATGTGTTTGACAAGTGAATATCCTCCAATACAATGTTATCTTAAGTGTATTCATGCTTTACTGTGGATGTTCACTAAATTCAGTGTTATCTTTGGCATGTGTGAAATGTGATTTCTTACTTGGTATTTTTGTGAATAAGTAACAAAACGAAATTTAATTGGAAAACGAATCACTTGTATGTAACCTTTACATGTATGCCTAGAATGCAATGTTACAGCAAAAGAACTTGGCTTTAAATACTTTTTAAAGAAGTAATATGTCAATTAATTGATAAAGCATTCATGGGATATTGACGTCAATACATACAAAGTATTTTAAAACAGCCTCTAATATCAACCAGTACTACGGGTGATATCATTAAACTATTTTTCTTATGTAATAAGTGGATGTTATCTTAAGGATGTGTTTGTATCAGATCTTTTTTATTTAAATAAGATAAGAGTAATATATATCCATGACAAAATCAAGTTTCACGAAAACCCTATCAGACTTCAAATGATGTCATTGCAGTTCAAATGATTAAAGGCTTTAAATTCCACTCTTTATATTGGTCAATGTATTTGTTTGTTTTTAATTTACGAATGGCGACAAAATGTACTTGATGCAAAATGCCTCTTAAACTCTAATATTTTTAACATTGGGTCTGATTATAAAAAAATGAAAGTTTTACTTATCACTAGCTTTCAAAAAATTAAAATGACAAAGTGGCGAAATGAGTTATTATCGTTCTGTGATATGACAAGCTATGTCTTAAAACTGCAAGCAGGAACACATTCACTACATAACAACGACCTTGACCTTTTACCTACTGACGACGAATTATATACGGGTCTTCTACTGACCAAAAGCAATGTGCATACCAAGTTTAAAGACTTCTCGTATAGGGCTTAAACAAAGACTTTTAGATAAGAAATATCAACTCAATTGTATCACATTTTTGAAAAAAACAACGATCATCCCCATACAACCTGTGAGAGTCCCTTCTTAACGGCTCAGGTATTTGATGCGATCTTGAAATCTAATAACATAAGATGTGGCAGGTAGCAGGCTATTAAACACAACAACAATAATCTATTTTAAGTATCATCTTTAACAAACAGTTAAAATAGTTTGGTTTAGATATAGCAGCTTATCAAGGTGGTACCTAACAATTCTTGATAAACATACCTTGTTTTTTCATATCGTATATATGCACTGAGCAGTTTGTAGATATTTGTGCTGTTGTTCTATGTTTCTTGTTTGTGATTTTTTTTTGTTTTTGTGTTCTATGCCTTAAATGACCGTTCCAAGGTGGTACCTAATAGTCCTTGATAAACATACCCTCTTTTTTCATAATAGTATATATGCACTGAGCAGTTTGTGGATTTTTGTGCTGTTGTTCTATGTTTCTTGTTTGTGATTTTTTTTTTGTTTTTGTGTTCTATGCTTTTGGCGTTTACCCTGTACCATTAAACAGGGTTTATGTTTAAATGTTTGGCTTCTGAGATTGTTTCTGTAGTTTTTTGCATGAGTAGTAATACGAAATTACAATGTTCTTGAAATAATTGTTGTCTGTCATTGTAATGCTTTTGCAGAAATTGTGTGTATAATTTATTTAAATTTCTGGTACTCGATGTACTATCATGTGACATTAAAATGCCCAATGATCCTACAGTATTCTGCAATTATTTGAAAGGGTGTAATGTGAATAGAAAGTATATGTTAAAATGGATACTAAAAGCTATTCCAAACATCTTCTCTCACCTTGAAAACATACCAAACTGGTCAGTTCATGGTCGACATCAGTAGATCAACAAATTGCAATAACTTCATATAATGAGTTGTTGTTTTTTTTTTGTATAAAATCACATACCATTATTCATTACTCCAGTCGTCTTTGAAATTATACCAAAATTATATTTGATCACAAGATATCAAAACTTATGATACTATTGCTAACGGCTTGATGATAAGACCAGCTAAAAATTACATTGCATACCTTAATATCAAATATATTGAAAGACAAAATCTATGGAATGCATTTTAACCATCTAAATACTTCCGGGTAGCTCATATGAACAACATATAATGTTTATGATCTTATATTCATATTTGTGCATGATTTGTTTTTGTTTGTGTTACAAAATATTAATATGGTTCAATATTATATAAAAAAATGTACATTGAAGTAGTTTGTTTTACAAATTTGATTTTATCTACTAAATCTTTAGCATTAGATATCCAGGAAAAAAAGACAATATTTTTTTTTAAAGTCTCAGAATTCTTCAAAAAGAAAATATTCACAAATTGTACTAAAACAAATACTGTGAACGTACACTGATCATGTTGACTTAAGAGATTTCAAGAAATGTGGGTCAGAACATGCAAATGCACTACAGACTTTGACAAGCCAAAATAGTATTTATCAATTTCAGATTTTGACAATATATCTTCCAAATATATTGTCAGTGGGGAGACATCGTATAATTCACAAAAATTCATTTTAGCATACACTATTTGTTTATTTTGAACGTATAATTACCACATTGAATACTTTGGTTTTGCTCTTATTTTGTATATCTGGAAAATAAAAATGTTTTTATTATTGTTTCAACGGAATATATTTTAACAACAACAGTAAATCACCATCCACAAGATGCCCATGACCATCAGAAAATGTCGACACTGCATGCTATTGCTAACATCTTTGTGCCATTATGTAAATACATAAGTTATTTTGATAACATTTTCCTCCGAAATACCAATGTTTATCAAAATGATCTTAATATTTTCTTTTAGCATGGTACATTATAGATTTCTTCCTGTGTTGCTGTTGTTGATTTTTACAGTAAAAGCAGACTAGAGCATATTTCTAATGTACATATACAACAAATAAGCAACAAACATGCATTAGATAAATATTCAATCAAGTATTACTATCACTCAATGGGATGATTGTTGAGAACTGTCTTAAAATTAATAACAAGATACAAGCATCTTTATTTGAAGTCTGTACATATACATAATAAGTTGAATTAACAACGTTGATAGCGTGGTCATCGTCAACTTTCAAAGTGTTACTGCTCTGGTTTAATAGATACTTACGAAAAAATGAAAAACTGTTTAGCTGCACTAGATAATAGTTTAATATGTGCGCAAATCATTAAATAATTCATGTTTAAAACTTAAAAACCATGATGTTAATCACGTTGTTAACTGTAACAAGTTTTTAACAAACGGCCCTTTGTTTATTTATTATACATTTAATACAAGATCAAGATGTAATGACATTTGTGTAAATTCATAACAGTAACAAAAGCCATTTTCCTATAACTATATTGCATATATGTATCTGGGGAAAAAACACTTTGAAGAAAATGTCTATGTATCAAACTTAACACATGTAAATTTATTTACAAAATCTAACAAATAAAATAATGCATACTTGAAAACATACTTGACTGTGCTATTATACTGTATATTGTTTTAATTTCGCAAATATACAAGCTTTGCAAAGTTTCTACAATCAGTCAGGTTGCGATTTTAAATCTAACGCAATATTTATTTCAACATTGCATTTAGGTGCAATTAAGGGCCTCGCATAATTAAGACCTCGCCAAATAGGCCAAGACCTTAACTTTGGTAAAAATAGTGAAACTACTATGTATGAAAATTAAAGCATTCTACAGTACTCTGAACGTTTCCAAAAAATGTCATGCAGAGGGAACCAATTTATTAAGTTATAGACATATTTAATAACAATCTTACAGTGTTTTCGTTATGTTAAAAAAACGGTAAAAATGTGCGCGTTGTAAAAAAAATAAATGTTTTAATTCGTAGCTCTTTAAAGAATATTCAATACAAAATCTTGTCTACAAAAGTACAAAACAGAAGCACAATTTTCTAAACAAACTACAAAAATGTTTGACATATTATGTTTGCGCTTTGTGTATTTTTATCCGCATAATCACATGAAGGAACATACATATGATTTATTAACATTATAACATTATATGTAGTATTCGACTGACAAAATTGACCTTAGATTTAAAATTTCAAAATCATAGACAAGAACTGAACTCAGTTCCATTCTGGAGTAGGTAAGTGATATGCCCCTGGAATATAAAAAATAAGGTCAAAACTAAATTGACAAACAAAATGTCAACACTTATGCTTTAAGTCGATATATTTATATCCTGAAGTGTATGCAGTATATTTCTATTCCAATCTGCAAACAAAGTTAAAAGATTGTCTCTGTAAAAACTGAGACAGACAAATCCTTTGTATGGTGTCAGTTTTTGTGTCAGTATATTAATGAAACTCTGCTCATATTCATGATTACATGATTACATGAACTTCATAAACAAATGATATCAAAATGATTTGATACAAAAAATCGATCAGACATTGAATAAATATGTAGAAGCTTTTTTGCTCTCACGTATCAAAATGTATGCAATTTAACTCTTAAAACAGTGGACATGTTGTAGTACCTATGCCATTTTATATTTTAACAACAAGAAAATGATATGCTTAAATAGTGAACAACCATTTTTTATACACACTAAATGCAAGTTCAACTATAACGTACTGTTTGCAAATGAACATAGCATTTCAAGTCTTTGATGCATTGAATGTTCATGGCTTTAAGTACACCCCAAGTTATCCATTAATGAATCATACCTTTAAAATAGTGTTGATTTTTTTAGCAGTACAAATTATTTTTCGTTCAAAATTTATTAAATGATTGAAAAGTATGCTCTGCTACATTCATTTGCAAACAGAAGTATTTAACAGAAAAAATATCCCTATATTGTAAACACAAAAAACAACGCATTAAACTGAGTTTGTTTTTAACATGATATTTATCACTTTCATGATTTTCTTCAAATAAAACAATGCTTAACATAACAACAGTCATTTATTTATAACAATATAGCAAGACTTGTTTTATCATTATAAATTATACAATTAAAAGACATAATCAAAATTTTTATATTCTACTTTTAAAGAAACCTAAAGTAGTTCATGTACAATTATGGAATGTGCCATAAGACTCAGTATTAGCAAATACTCTCGAAACACACACTGTTTATTGCATTTGGTGTATTGGTTTGACCAAATTTACATATTGATAAATAATGTTTTAAAAACAAAAAACCTATTAGGCTCTATGGAAGAGAAATTTGGGGTTGGAATAAAACTGCACTACTTGAAAGCATGCAAAATAATACTTTTCTTTCATAATAAGCCATTTTTAAAAAGTATTTGTGATTTAAAAATTATGAACTTGATCACCATTTAATAGTTCATTATTATGCAGCTGAATAACAGCTTGCCTATTCGGTTGAACGCTACTATTTCTACTACTTCCGCTTCTTTTTGATCTTGGATAATTACTTCCCTTTGAATCAAAGCTCTTTTCTAAAGAGGAATTTCTCAAAGTTAAAAATTCAATAGATCGATCACTTTGACGCAGTCTTTGTCCAGACTATACAGATTTCTCCAAATCATGAACAGCTGACAAGTCATGTGATAATCCATTTTTAGATTATTTAAACTGCTTACAACTTTAACAATCACATGCACCATTCTCACTATGAATGATGGCTAGATCCTTAACACAGTCAGGACAATGACATGGCATCTCTGATTGGCTAGAATGTTTAAACAAACATTGATTATCAAACAGACACTGTTCACATTTACAAACATAATCCACTTCTTCCCAATGGTTCAAGCATTCTTTAAAGTAACAAGGTATTTTTCTTTGATCCTCAAAATATTCAGGATTGATAATTACATCCCTTGACTGTGAGCACTGTTCACACTGACATTCCGCAACGTCGGTCTGGTTTATACATGCTTCACATTCAATTTTTGCTGACCCTGTATCGCGGCTTTGACGTATTATCTCCCTTGGTGAGAACTTGACTTCTTTTGCCTGAGATTCTCATCCTGATTTACCTCCATCGGAGCAAGTTTGAGGTCACTTTCAGTATTTTGCCTAACGGTTTCTTCCAAAATCGCTGGTTTCTTAGCCTTTATGTTCTCTTTTTCAATTCAACAACAGTAAAGTACACTTTGTTAATAAAAATGATTTCAACATATTCCTCATTATCATCAATATTATCATTGATGTAATCATAATCATCATCATCATCATTACCAGTACGTCTATCTTTTTGCTCATAGTTAATTTCTCCTTTTTTTCACTTTTTGAAGACAAAGCCATATTTCCAATGTATTCTTTGTCTTTATTACCAAGTCTTAAGCTACCATAAGTTTGAAGGTTGTTCGTAAATCTCAGCTTCATCAAGTGGTATTAAATTGAAAGTTTAAATAAATTCAGACTAATAAAAAAGTATACATAAACAACTGGAAAACAAAGGAACAACAAAGGAATAAATCTCAGTAGTGAACACTTTTACGATACTTGGTGTTGACATTTACATTGCAGCCAGTCAGTGCTTACCGTTATTCGTGCTGTGGAAGGGAGGTAAGCCCTTGAGCTATAAACTAATAAAATGGGTAGTGTTTCCGACCCCGATGAAATGGATCCGAAGCGATTTGTTTACAAAAGCTTGATTCAAATGAAAAAGGAACTAGACGAGCAAAAACGGTACATATAGATTGATGTTGACGAACACGACTATGATGATGTAGTAGAATTCTCACAGCCACCATTACCGCAGAGATTCTTCCAAGATCTCGACGAACTTTTATCGAATCTCGCCCGGAACTCATTCGTACACAATCTCTTAAGCTATTGCAGAAGCGATATCACCAGGATAAACGCGTACCGGGAGAGGCTAGCTGAACGCGCCAGGGGATTCCCGGGGTGTCTCGAGACAAGACATGTAAATCGACGTAACTCGTCGGCGGGCACAAAAGAACAAAAGTGTGCAGGCGACTGCTTTGTGCTACAGGCTTTCCTAAATGGGGAAATATCGAAAGAAATCAATGACGTTTTCACATCAGCAACATCTTCCCAACAGGAAGCAGTTATAATTGACTGTGATGCCGACGATAACTTTAACAAACATGATATTAACGCCATGCTAAGCAAAATTCAAGCCGATATCGCTGATATATCCAGGCAACAGTATACCGACTCTTCACTGTGTAAGGTTATGCAAACTGACATTTCTAACATGACAACAGCTTTTCGGAGATTTCAAGTTACCTTAAATAGTGTATTAGCGTCTCTACCGTCTCAGGGGAACCCTATAAATAAATTGCAAGATGATGTCACAAAGCTTGAGTCTGCGGTTAGTATATTGAATAAGCGCCTCGTAGATTCTTACGTCCCAGTGGCGGTCCCGGGGGCCTTTCAGGAAGAGCCAATATCTAATACATACTCTGAAGCCTTGACGTCACCCACGAAAGCACAACGTTTTGCTGCGGAGCCATGCGAACCTCAGGAAAATCAAATGACGTCACCCGCGACAGGACGTACATTAGTATCGTCAGAAGTATGCGTACGCTCACCAAATCGGCCTTACAATTAAAACAAATTGAAAGGAATCCAGAAGAATGAATGGGAACAGGAAAAGAAACAATCACGCCAAACACGTTGGGCCCAGCAGGTAAACGTTACCGGTTCCTTTTCCATGACGACGACAATGACAGCGAACGGGAGCCAGAGAGTGACCAAAGAGATAAGAATACATCGGGAGACTGCATGTGGCACTTCAACAAGGAGGACTATGACGTAGTTGACGAATGGGACCCAACTAGAGACTAATGTGTTAAACTGATTTGTACTAGTACTAACATATTATAACAAAATGAATACCATACGATATACCTTAGCCATTATGACACTGAATATACTTGTTTGGAATGTTCGAGGCATCATGTCCTCGGCCTATTCACTGTCTTCCTTTCTTGAAACTAAGAAAATCGACATCGCACATTCTGTGTTTACATGCCGTCAGATAGCGATATTGATGATTATAGAGACGTCCTTAGCGACGTCCAGTCCCTGGTTGCACTTTATTCCAAGATGGGATCAGTCATCCTAGCAGGAGATTTCAACGCACAACTCTCAAGAAACCTTGCCCCAGGTCAAAAGCCTTCCACCAAGTCTAAACTGCTAACAGAGTTCTTGGCTACAAATAGTCTTACATCCCTGCAGTTAGATATAGGCCACTCAGCCGACTACACAATTATACCCACAAAAATTTCTATTGATTACGTATTCGTAGAACAATCAAACACGGCTCTCTTCCATTCGTTTTCAATTGGAAATGAAAACGAGGTTTTTACATCTGACCACCTTCCTATTCTTTTCAATTTCGAAATGCGCCTAAACAGTGGCGTGTCCCCAGAGCCGGCTTAGAAATGCATGATGAGCCCACACAAACCGAGGCAGACAAGCAATCACCCGATTTAATTAACACCATGCTCTGCAACATATTACACGATGCCTCGACAAAACTCCCTACTAGCAAATTCAATAAAAGAGCAAAACCATATTGGTCAAACGCTGTCAAAAGCGCACACACTGAATCTCGTCTTTTACGACGTCGTTGGATTAACGGTAAGCCCCGCGGGGAACAGTCGCAATACACACAATACAAGCAAGTGAAAACTAGGTTTAGAAAAATACAGCGCGAAGCTATTGAAGCTCAAAAAATTCATACGAAGACGAGCTTAACAAAACGGCAGAGTTGGACTACAAGCTGTTCTGGAAACTCCTTCGGTCAAAATATCCCCAAAAGTCAAACGTCTGCTCAGAGACTATCTTTAACGAAACCTCATTCACTAACGAAAAGGTTTCAGAGGGATGTATGCACCACTTCTCTAACGTCCTTAGCTGTTCAAATAGTCAAGATACCATCGCTTACCGTGTCGAGGCCGAACTAAATAGATTTCTGAACGTAAATAGTGAAAATCGAGACCTTTCCCACTTTATCACACTTCCCTTCAAACCGGAAGAAATACAAAAGGTCACACAGGCACTCGTCAAACACAAAAGCCCTGGTCACGATGGTATACTGAATGAGCATGTATTACTAGGTGGGCCAGCAATAATTAGAGCGCTCACATTCTTATTCAATGCTGTAATTAAGCACGAGTCAACTCCAAGCGCATGGAAAACAAGCGTATTGGTCCCAATTTACAAAGGCAAAGGTAAAGATAAGCGAGACCCATCAAGCTTTAGACCAATATCTCTTATACCTTGTTTTTGTAAAATCTTTGAAAAGCTCTTGGCCAACAGAATATACACCCACCCTTTACTACACTAGTCACTGTTACCTAGTCCCCAACAAAACGGGTTTCAAAAGGGTCTCAGCTGCTTGACAGCCGCATTTAACCTCCAGGAAATGATTTACCACGTGTTTGACAATAATGGTAGTCACGCGTACGTGGCATGCCTCGATCAAAAGGCAGCCTTCGATACTGTCCGACACCAAGCACTCTTACTTAAACTAGGTAGCCTTGGTATCAAAGGTAAACCCGTACGGATTATCAAATCCTCATATAAATCCCTCTGATGTATTATCCGCGTCGGTCAAGGCTTAACGTCAGACGCCTTCGACGTCGTACGTTGCGTCAGACAAGGTGGGTACTTTCCACTTTCTACCACCTGGTGTATATAGACGCGTTACTACGACACCTCTCCAGTTGCCGTCATGAGGCACAACTTCTGTCTGTGAATTCCGGAAGTCCCGCATTTGCAGATGACATATCACTCGTCGCTTTCTGTCCCTACGACCTCACGTGTATGGTCGATATAGTCTACTCGTATGGCCAACGTTGGAACATGAAATGAATGTCAACAAATCTAATGTAATACCGTATCATGTACGGTGAGCGTATCATCCAACAAGTAACATCCACTACTCATTTAGGTATACTGCAGGATTCAAATTTAAAACTGCACGGACGCATAATACAGGGCATTCAAAAAGCGAAAAACCCCTATTCTCTATGGTCGGGCAGGGTGTCCATCCGTACGGAGTAGGTCCTCTTGTTTCATGCAGCTTTTACCAACAGATTATTGTCCCGATAACACTTTACGGCTCTGAGTTATGGAATAACTAAATGACACAAAAAACCGTCGATCGATTTCAACACTTTGTGGCAAAGAAAGTGCAAGGTTTTCCCTCCCAAGTCAGATCTGATATGTCGGAATCCATGCTCGAACTTAACCGCCTCTGTAGCCAGATCGATAAACGCTAACTGATGTTTTGTATAAAATTTTAAGTTTGTCTCAACATTGTATAACGAAAGAGATTTTCATCAGAAAATATTGTATGTATTTGGAACAAAACAATTATGTTAAACTTGGTTTTATCCCGGACATATGCAGAATACTCACAAAGTACAATTTGCAATTTTTACGTAATGAGTACCTTACCGTATCATTTCAATTACCACTCAAAACAACATGGAAAAGGATTGTAAATAACTCAGTCAAATTACTAGAACTCAACTGCTGGAAAAATCGCACCGCAAATGACTGTGACTTTATATTGTTTAGAATACTCCATCCTGTAGTCTCGCCTTCTATAATATACTCTGTTTCAAGAAAAAGTGTATTCAGGGAGACTTTTAGATTAATAGCAAAATTATGGTGTAGATCAGCTGTGCTTGCGACAAGAACCTGCATTAAATGTGACAGGATATACCAGGAAGAACTGACACATGTTCTGTGTGAATGTAAAGCTACACTATTCGAAAAAGCAAACTTTACAAACCAACTAAAAGAAGCTTTCAACTACAACTGTTGTGACACTCTTTCTTCTCTTGACAGCTTTACCTGGTGCTTAAAGGTTTTAGGGGCCCCAATCGAGCCATTACTGGAAATCGATCAACACGTCGATTTTTTGAAATTATGTTTTAAATTTATTACACGCTGTTTAAACAGATACTTTTACTAACTTTTCCTTAGTAAAATCCAAGCTCTACAATGTGCTGTTTCGTCTAGGCGGGAACGACCATGCAACATAGTGACATTTTTCATATAAAACTGCTAGTCAATTAATCCATGTTCATGTTATCTTTCTGACGTAAACAATATTATGTATGCTATTACTCGCTGCTGCAAATCTCTTGTATTTCGTTTTGGCAAGATTTTTGCATCCAAGCGGCGAATCACATATAACCATACTATCATGGAAGTCAAATAGACTAATCTTATTTGCATGTAGAATATAAGCTTTTTATTTATAATTAGATATGAAGCTATATCCTGCAATGTTTATATAAATATGTTGACACCAATATGCAATAACTTTGAACTGTACTATTAGTATACATATATTATATGCGTTTTGTGTCAATCAATGTTTGTATTTATCATGAATATCTCCAGCCATGGGGGAAATAAAGATCTTGAGTTGAGTTGAATTGAAGTATACTGACTACAGCCCCTGAAATCAGAAACAAAAATATTTGTACAAGTGAGCTAAAAGCTCAACCTTAAGTTTTTCAACAAGATCTCTATCGAGTTGTAACCAGGTACATGATATATAATTATGTAGAGCCACTTATACTGTCTCACTAAAGAGGTCGTGGGTTCGAACACAAACACATACACAAAACAATTTGTGTAGTCTGTTAAAAGCAAGAGTTACTGGTCTTGATACACATTAAACAAATTCACATCAATTTTTTAGCAGAAAATTAGATGCAAAAACACAAAATATGTCTATAGGTTAAAGTTTAAAGCTGAAATTAGGTATAAATCGAAAAATTGGTTTTATCCGTGAATTATTTGGGATCCTACGAAATATTGTTGATGTCGACTCTAGAATGGAGGAACCTCTAAGTCAGGGATTTCATAACTTTTTGGCAGAACATTAGATAGCAACAAAAATATGCATTTAAGCTGAAATTATGTATAAATCGAATAAAGGTTTTATAAGCCAATTATTTGGAATCCATGGGAATAAAGTTAGAGTCGACCCCAGAGTAAAGGGACATAAGAACCTCCAAAACAGACACATCATAAGTTTTCGGCAGAACATTATATACAAAAAAAATGTTTTCAGATTCAAGATGAAAATAGGCATCAAGATCATTTTTTTATTTATCTGCAGATAAATTGGGATCCCTAGTTAGCAGTGACCCCTGTCAATGTCTCTTAACTAATTTGAATTGTAGATCAACTTTAATAATTCGTTTGAACTTTATTAAATCATAAGGGTGTGTTTAAATTAGTTTCATATAACTCTGATCATATGTCGACCTGAAAACTCGATTTTTTATGAAAATTTTCGATGTATCCGATGTAACCGGTTGTAACCAATGTAACCGCGTAACCCGCTATTTGGGATAGAAAAAAAAAAACACTTTTCAAACTTTTCAGAAACTTTGCTGTAACTCATTGTAACTAATGTAACTGCATAACACTAATCATATGTCGACCTGAAAACTCGATTTTTGATGAAAATGTTCGATGTAACCGATGTAACCAGTTGTAACCAATGTAACCGCGTAACCCTCTATTTCAGGTAGAAAAAAACACTTTTCAAACTTTTCAGAAACTTTGCTGTAACTCATTGTAACTAATGTAACTGCATAACTCTGATCATATGTCGACCTGAAAACTCGATTTTTTATGAAAATTTTCGATGTAACCAATTGTAACCAATGTAACCGCTTAACCCGCTATTTGGGATAGAAAAAAAAAACACTTTTCAAACTTTTCAGAAACTTTGCTGTAACTCATTGTAACTAATGTAACTGCATAACTCTGATCATATGTCGACCTGAAAACTCGATTTTTTTATGAAAATTTTCGATGTAACCGATGTAACCGGTTGTAACCAATGTAACCGCTTAACCCGCTATTTGGGATAGAAAAAAACAACACTTTTTCAAACTTTTCAGAAACTTTGCTGTAACTCATTGTTACTAATGTAACTGCATGACTATGATCATATGTCGACGTGAAAACTCGATTTTTGATAAAAATGTTCGATGTAACCGATGTAACCAGTTGTAACCAATGTAACCGCTTAACCCGCTATTTCAGATAGAAAATAACACACACTTTTTCAAACTTTACAGAAACTTTGCTGTAACTCATTGTAACTAATTTAACTGCATAACTCTGATCATATGTCGACCTGAAAACTCGATTTTTTTATGAAAATTTTCGATGTAACCGATGTAACCGGTTGTAACCAATGTAACCGCATAACCCGCTATTTCAGATAGAAAAAAAACAACACTTTTTCAAACTTTTCAGAAACTTTGCTGTAACTCATTGTAACTAATGTAACAGCATAACTCTGATCATATGTCGACCTGAAAACTCGATTTTTGATGTTGAACTTTGAAAAATTTCGATGTAACCGATGTAACCGGTTGTAACCAATGTAACCGCGTAACCCTCTATTTCAGATAGAAAAAAACACACTTTTTCAAACTTTTCAGAAACTTTGCTGTAACTCATTGTAACTAATGTAACTGCATAACTCTGGTCATATGTCGACCTGAAAACTCAATTTTCGATGTTGAACTTTGAAAATTTTCGATGTAACCGATGTAACCAGTTGTAACCAATGTAACCGCGTAACCCGCTATTTCATATAGAAAAAAACACACTTTTTCAAACTTTTCAGAAACTTTGCTGTAACTCATTGTAACTAATATAACTGCATAACTTTGATCATATGTCGACCTGAAAACTCGATATTTTGTGGTTGAACTTTGAGTTGTTTTCATTGTATGTAATATGTTCTATTTATTTGGCTGTAACACATGTAACTATAGCGTGAGAAGGGTTACAAAATTCGAAGCTCTCATTTTATGGGCCGATTTTGTGCGCTAATTGCGATTTCCGTACTGATTGATAAAATACATTAGCCGACTTACTCTGTTTACAAAGCAAAATGTAGGGTTTTTTTGGCTATAAAAAGATAAAACTATTAAAATATTAATAATAACACTTAATTTAAAGATGATTATCATGTAGTAGTAGTAGTAGTAGTAGTAGTAGTAGTAGTAGTAGTAGTAGTAGTAGTAGTAGCAGTAGCAGTAGCAGTAGCAGTAGCAGTAGCAGTAGCAGTAGCAGTAGCAGTAGCAGTAGCAGTAGCAGTAGCAGTAGCAGTAGCAGTAGTAGTAGTAGTAAACTAAATTGAGTTTTCTATTTCACCGTGAGAAATGACTTTCATTGAAAAATGCTTCATTTAAAAGTTAATAAGGGTGAGGGTTAGGATGCACTAAACGAGTGACACATGTATATCTAACTATATAAGCTGCAATTTATGTTAAAATTTAATTACAATAAGACATTTTAACACACCTTAACAATACTTAATATTTACAGCACATGCAAGCCCATATCCATGCATGTCATATTCCGTTCATGTCTATTTTGGGGGGCTGACAACATAATTTATGCTGATTTATGTTTGTTTAGCAATTGCTAATGTTATAATTTATATCAACTTTTTGTAACATTTACCTTTTCTGTTTGAACACAAACTTCAACTAAATGGATGCATGCATCTTGCTTAGTATGTTGTCTATGATTGTTCGCATTGAAATAATCTACTTGTATAATTCTTGTTTTGCGTTAAAATCAGAGATGTCATTAATTCTTTTACACAGCCTGAAATAAGGCCCTTTGAAAGTGTCCCAAACTTTACATTATTTAATGCGAAATTTCTTTTGAATTATTGACAAAATAACTGTCAATCGTGTAAATGTGATCAGATGAATGTTTGCAATAAGACCAACTCAAATTGAGTCTATGCTAATTGTCAAATCATATTTAATATATAATAATTAAATAAGTAATTATACAAATGTGGAAAGAATAAAGCATACCTCCCATTGATATATTAAAGACATATACCTCTTTAATATACACAAAGCATACTTATATTTGATATATACATACAGCCATATTACTTTGTGATTAGTACAAAGCATATTACTTTATGACAACAAAAAACAACTTACTCCTTTTTGACATACTTCAATCATACTCCTCTTCGATATATATACAGAGCATACTCCTCTTCGATATATACAGAGCATACTCCTCTTTGATATATTCAAATCATACTCCTATTCGATATATACTACAGATCATACTCCTCTTCGATATATACAGAGCATACTCCTCTTCAATATATACAGAGCATACTCATCTTCGATATATACAGAGCATACTACTCTTCGATATATACAGAGCATACTCCTCTTCGATATATACAGAGCATACTCGTATTTGATAAACACAAATAACAATTATTGTCCATAAATTTAAAAAAAATTGTACAATGCACACTCCGATTTCTAAAATTCAATCATACTGCTTAAGATGTATTCAAAGAATACTCATATTTCATAACTACAGATCATACTTCTCTTTGAAGTATATACAGCATATTCCTATTTTATAAAAACAAGTAGTATTCCACCATGATACACATAAAGTATTATCCCATTTGAATTTTATTTTATTACATATCTGCGAAATATACAAAGCTTATACCTTAAATGCAATACAATAAAATATGTTATATTCAAGCATACTACTCATTCATAAATACAAAAGCACACTCCTGTATGATATAAGCAAAGCATATTCATATTTGATATATAGAAAGCATACTTTCAATATTTAACACAAAATTACTTTCTTTACCTTCGTCCCAAAGTTTAACTTGAGAACGTTTTCATTAATATGCTTATTATCATTTTTTTCTCAAAATTTTAACACTTACTGGGCAATGTACATCTGAGAGAAGCGAACAAAAATGTTACACTTTGAAGCTAAAGCCGCTGTGATATGAAGTATTTTTTTATCGTGTATTGAACAGTGTTAGGCGATGCAAAGTAATAAAATTGCTAAAATAAATATTGCTTATTGGTAAGACTTTGAAGTCGAATAAACGATAAACGAGGAAGTAAAGTTTTGAACGCACATGTATACAAATAATGGACAAATAGTAAACACATTACAAAGCTGAAGGGCTTATGTTATCCTTACCAGAACGCTTAACCCTCAAACTCGTGATAAGGCCGACCTTTACATCTCGAATTTCCAAATATAAAATTTTGGCAAAAAGATATCACCGTATTATTCATTTATATGCAATCTCAACGAACATATTATCACCGCTATCAGAAATATTGAATGATTTAAGATATTGAAATCTGATTTGCAAATGTCATTATATGGGAAAATGCGACTGTATGAAGAGCATTTTAAATTTTGTCAAATCTTGGTTGATAAATAGTGGTAAGGAGGGCTTGAGCTGGTGATCCTCGTAATTTAAACACAACAGGTTCATTTTGTACATAAATACGTCGAGTGTGATCCGTTTGTACAAATACAAATTGTCAGTATCAATGGAACTCGTCTTTTACTGGGTTAATTTTAAAGGGGCTGTACTCCGTATGATGAAATAGCGGGAAAAAAAGAAAATTGTCGAAAACTGACTCAAACTTGGTATCGATATATATACTGCATTGAACTTACTAACTCAAGTACGACATAGTTTACAATTAATTTATTTTCCGCAGTTTTTTTGTATTGTTCCATTAAAAATGATTACTGGGTATGTCTACCTAGTATAATGCATTCCTTATGCGTGATTAGCTAGTCGATGTTATCAGGTGATATTACCAAGTTAGGTATATAGCTTAAATATTCCAACCGTTTAGGGTAAGCCTTCGTTGCACAGTGCATACAACACTGGACTGCGATTTTGGAGACACAGGTTTTACATTTATAAAAAAACTCTTTGTATAATGGCTTAAGAAACACCCAGGATCTTCACTGTTTAACTTGTCAACAGGATCCGAATGGTTGTACCTTTTAACAGGATCTTTACTGTTTAACCTGTCAACAGTATCCGGATGGTTGTACCTTTTTACAGGATCTTCACTGTTTAACCTGTCAACAGGATCCGGATGATTGTACCTTTTAACAGGATCTTCATTGTTAAACCTGTCAACAGGATCCGGATGGTTGTACCTTTTTACAGGATCCGGATGGTTGTACCTTTTAACAGGATCTTAGTTATTGAATCTGAAAGAGGATCTGGATTTTTTAACCTGTAACTACTGTAATTATTAATTTGATATGGACCGCAAGATTAGATTAATGTCTTATTGTACATCGGGTACCTTAATATTTAAAAGTAGTAAAGCCACCGAGTTAAACATTGGCGTATCTCAAGGATTTTGGTTTCCGACTGTCATTTTGTCGTATGATTATGGTCATGTACACTATTCACTCCAAGTGTCCACAATAATCTTATAACTTGAACAAAGCTTGGGACAGAGATAAAAATAATAATAAAATGAACCCTTCTTTCGATACGCGATAAATCAGGGCCGAGTTAAACATTTGCGAAATTCAAGTACAAAGGTTTCTGTATGTCATACCGTCGTATGAATTTACTCATGTACGCCACTTATTTCAAGTTTCATTCACAATGTCATATCGTAAGAGTTCTAAAATTCAAACTGGAATACCAATAAAACAAAGATAAAAGCAACCTTATCTTAAGATACGCGTCTATAACAGCTATTATGGAATATTTCGGTCTCAAGAGGTTTAAGTAGTTTGATAGTATTTGTAAAACAGGATGCGGATTCAAAAGGAGCATTCAGTACAAAAGAGCTGTGGGAGTTATATGCTCATGTAGAGACTGTGTTTTTAGAATGCATTTAAAGAGGCTTAAGTTCATATAATAGGTTATATGGAGCCAAGTAGTCACCACTGTTAACCGGTGGTAAAGAATTCAAGTATCAGTTGATATTAGGTCAAGAATAATTGAGCTATATACATAGAAACAAAGGTAGGCTATAACTTGCAGTACAGTCAATTTAATAAAACTTGAAAAAACGTTTCATATTGACGTAGAATTCTTAAATGAAAAAGGCATATGTGGAAAAAAAGACAAATACTTCCTGCGATATAATGTGTTCTTGTTCGTAATGTCTACAATGTATAATGTCTTCTTGAAAAAAATGAAAGTTCTTAATGATTTTAAAGTGGCTTTCTTGTGACGATAACGATGATGTAGTTTAGCCAATTTCAAGTTTTGACATTAAGCATGCTGTAAAGCAAATGAACCGTATTAAAATGCCTGGTAAATATACTTAGTCTCATATTATAGAAGTGTGAAATAATCATTTCAATGTTAAATGTTATAGATTTGAATTGGTTTGATATTAGAAGCTGCAAATAATCCGCTATGCAAAGTACCGTCCTTTAGTTCATGCTTTTTGAATGGTGTTTATAAAATAACGGTAGATTATATCCTGACAAATGCACCGATTTGAAACAGTAATTTTATCAACATATCATTTGACTGTTTCACTCATATTAAGCGTGTGTCAATGTATAAAAAACGTAAACGGAAACAGTGCTTTGAAGATAAAACAATGTGATTTTTGTAATGGCGTCAATCGGTATTTATTTGATGCGATTATAATACATACTAATATCAAATTTGTTATTATATTTGATTAATTGTAAGCATGAACTAAACAAAAGATGGTTTTATTTTAAGACTGCATCATATTTCACCTCATGTAAACAATAAATAATTTGATTTGTTTTATGTTTTCCTGCGGTTTCATTGATAAATAGCATTTTGAAACAGAGAAATAATATTTTGATGTTTAACTGATTTTAAAAAGGAACTACTTTATCCAGATTTGTCTCCCTTGTGCATTAATTAAACTACAAGTGTAGTTGCTCCCCTTGTGGTAAATACAAAACAACACATGTCTGAATCTACTTTCCTTAAATAATACATGTATACTATGTACATGATTTGTAAGTGTCTGCTACAAAAATAATGGTAGAAGGATGAAAACATTTCAGAGATGGACCAGGAGATATTTAACTGCATGTTTGGAAATCTTTTTTATGTTTACTCGTTCTTTGACATAGAAAATAGCATAACAAGTAATTATACATCAAATGACACTGAAATCCAATATCATGAAAACATTGCAGAAATTCCAGCTTTTTAAATAAAACCGTCATCCAAACAATTGTTCATAGTGAACTCTGTCAGAGACAACAATCCATAGGCAGTTAATTTAGAGAAGATGATGTCAAACTTTTTGAAAAATGCAACAAAACAAAACACAAGAAAGAAACAGCAGAAAAATGATATGACTATTTTTCAGTGAGTTTCTGTTTAGTGACAAGAATGAAATATGAAGCGTTGAATTCATCCCACCACGAACATATTTGTCATTTTTTGCCGACTGTCACGAAGAAAACAGGAGAAATAAAACCCACAAGATAGTCTTTCTCGATACTGAACGCCAGACTTAAAATATAACGGGGACCAAATCTATGAAATATACCTTTATTTACTATGACACTTGAAAATACACATAATTTAACCGCAGCTGGTTACTTTATCTTGTCAATAAGAATGCAAATACTAGATTAGAAATATTAGTTTTAAATAGTTTTATTGACATACTCCAGTTCGTTTCATTTTCAATAATAAGTTAAATATGAAGTGATTTTCCAGGATTGTTCAGAACATTTCTAAGGCATAAAAAAAGATAGGGGATATTATGATAGAACGCTGTTTTTTTCTTTATTTTTCATAAAATTAATTCATATAAAACAAACATGAGGGTGGGTTGTAGAACACCCCACCATACATGCATCAATAAAACACATGAACAAAACTAACTGTAACATATATATATACAGGAACAAAATATGTTTCAGAAAGTATGAAAGATGAGAGTCACATATTTAAAACCATGTAATATGCAGAATTGAGGGAACTCAATTGCTATTTCTATCGATGACGCGAATTCGCCTTCTAGTTCGTATTTGCGAGCTGCTCATATTTATGATAATAAACATGGAAAATGCAACAATTTATGCACTTCGAAATGGCAAACAACTAGTTCATTGAAGTAGCTGTCAAGATAAATTTGAAATGTTCTCTGCTTCGTGCTTATCCTCATGTTTTTTTGAAGAACATAAGAACCATGTTCCTGAATATTTACATGCTTCTGGAGCGTGAGTAAAGTTAGATAATTTAATGTATTCAAAAGTTGACAGGTTTTACCAGGTTTTTTTTGGTCACGTTATTTTTAGCAAAGCGAAAGTAGTTCCGAGATTACACACGGTACTCGCATGATACGGATTCAGAAAACGACAGTATTCTGATACATATTTTTCAATTCGGCGTGATGTATTTTCACTGTAGGATATGGAAAAGAAATTTCATAGCATATAATAAATCAAATTATCATACTCATAAACCACGTATCGCACCTTCATTCATATATGGGGAAGTTTTATCGATCCACATGTCGCTACTTCATTTTTTTTGTTTATTAATATGTATCAAATACATATATATGCAATATCAATACAAAACACGGTACATTATATACAGAAGGAAAAAAACA
Organism: Mya arenaria; assembly: GCF_026914265.1. NCBI lineage: Eukaryota > Metazoa > Mollusca > Bivalvia > Myida > Myidae > Mya > Mya arenaria. The sequence continues at coordinate 3,727,317 of NC_069137.1, read as the reverse complement.
CACACGAAATTTTTAATTATCATATGACTTAATGTTTCATCTATGTTAAATAATTTATTTTCTTGTCAAGCCTTGCCATGTTCGATATTAAATTGCGGAGCTCAATTTGAATGTTTATATTTAGGAGGGGATTATAAAGGGGGGTTCAGAGAGACGTACTGGTATTTCATGTTTAGTTGTTATTTTTTTGTTTATTTTTCTTCATGATAAGAAATTCCATTTATTTAAATGGATATCTAATTTATTTTTCACGATGGCTATTTCGCGTTCGATATTTAAACGTATCTTGAACGTGTACTTTCAAAGTTACGAAATTTTGGCATCGCTTGTCGGTATTTTGAACAGAGAATGAAATATTTTATCAATTTAATAATAAAGTTTATGCTGCTATATTTACTACGTGTAGCTGGGTTTAATCCAAATGAAACTGTTAATATATTAAGTTCAACAAGTATACCCTTAGTCTGAAGATTATTATTATATAGAAATTTTGATATGTTTTTTTTTCATTTAATTTTATCAAGCATCGACGTATATTCGACACGAATTGTTATACTTGAAGATTTCAGATCATTCTTCATATATTATGGTATATTATAGTCAGTTGTAAATATTTAAAAAAAGAACATTAGGAATTTGGTATAGAAATTGCATGTTATCAAATGTTATCAAATGAGTAGAATTTCTTTTCTCTAAAGTCGAAAATGTTTTCGAGGCATATTATTTCCTTGTTATGCCATTGTTTATAAAAAACAAATTATAGATGAATTGTTCCTGATAATGAATTTTCTGATATCAATTTTTTTTGTTTCCTCTTAAGTATAATCCATGAGTGCAGGATGCTATGAATAAATACATTACGGCCACATATGCCTTAATGTCATTTTCTTCAAGTTTACAATCAAGTATAAAACTTCCACCGTTCTTTCGAATGCCTTGTTAACAAATATTTTCCATTTAACTAAATTATTTGTGTCAATGAGTCTTTTTACCCAGCTTGCTTCTTTTAAACTTTCGACTTATAGTACTGTTTTGGAATAATTAGGTTTAAAGTCTTACCAAACTCTTAAATTAAATGTATTAACTTGAATTGAATGTATCTCGGTTTATATCCATTGTTGAAGAATGAATCATCGTATGCAAATAGAGTGTTTTTAACTGTGATCCCTTCGATTTCCGTTCAATTATCAATTATCAATGTAATTTGAGAATAATTCGATACACATGGGAAACAAAAATCAAGACAATGGGCATTCTTGTCGTACTCCGCGTTCTATTACAAAACTTTCTGAAAGATGACCATTATTTTGGATAATTCCTCTGGCATCATTTTAAAATAATTTTACCCAGTTAATAAGTTTATTTCCAAAATTGAATTCTTTAAGACATCTTATTATGTATTCGTGATTAATGCTGTCTAAAGCCTTCCCAAAGTCCACAAATATCAGAAGTCCTGGTTTGTTTGTGTTGTTTAAATGTTCATTTACTTCTTGTATAAGTCTTATGTTTTCACCAATGTTACTCACTTTCTTAAAACCGTTTTGATTGGGTGATATAATTGCATTTTTTTTTATTCTATTTGCAATTGCTTTAGATGCAATTTTATAGTCTATAAGAAGACTTATTGGACGCCAATTTGAAAGCATAATATCTTTACCTGGATTATGTATAAGATAAATGAGACCTAAATTTTGCAGTTCAGTGAGTGAATGTGTTTCCAGGGAGAAGTTTGTAGATTTTACGAAATGCTCATTTAATATATCCCAAAATACATGATAAAACTCGACCCGTAGCCCATCTGAACCAGTACCTTTGTTTAAATTCATATATTTTAATGCACCAGTGCATTCCGATTCAATTAACAAGTCTTTACATTTTAGATTTTCCTCATAATTTAATGATTTTAGAGGAACATAAATTTTAAAAGTTGGTATGCGCCTGTTTATTGTATATTTTTTCATAAAAGTATCGTTGTTCGGTTAAAATATATGTACTATCGGTGAATATAGTATGGTTTGCTTTAAGTTCTGTGATCATGTTTTGTTAACAGTGACGTTTTTCAAGATATGCAAAACATTTAATACTTTCTACGTTCTACATATTGTGCTCTTGACCTCAGTATCATTCCATTATTTGTTCCTATTGTAATAATATCTGATTCCTGATGAAGCAAAGATATTTCTTCATCATCACATTCATTGTTTTTTGAGCGTGCGCTTTCTTTTTTGTTTTTCGGGAGTTCATTTTCTTTCTTTTCTTTTTGTTTTTTTATGTAAGTGGAGTATTTAATATACATGTTTATAATGGTTCCTTTGATAAATTCCCAAAGAGTATGTGGGTTTTAGTTACTGGTAATTTCTACGGTTTCCATAATTGCAGATTTTATTTGGTTTTGGTACTCTGTGTGATTAATGATACTATTTTTTTATTTTAAAGTAATCTGGCCTAGTTGAATTGTCTGTCTTAAATCCTGGCTTGATGCCACATTTAGGTATTGTATTACAAAGATATTCGGAGATAATGAAATAGTCTAGACGAGAGTAAATAATAGGCTTAGTATTTGAATGCCAGGTGTACTGGCGCAAGTTTGTAATATTTTCCAAATATCAATCAAATTACAGTTTGAAATCATTTTATTTAGAGTTTATGGACATTTTCTATTTTTATCTGTCCTTCCATTTTTCTGTTCGATAGAAGGATTAAGTACTGTGTTGAAGTCATCGCCTACTATTATATTTCGTTCATTATTGGTAGCTACAATTTTTTCTAATTTATGAAATAATGATGTATTGTCACCGTTAGGCCCATACACATTTACTTTTGTTATATCCTTGTTATTAACTTTTATATTAAGAGTTATTAACCGCCAATTAACAAACACAAAACTAAAAAAAACTTAACACCCAGCTTTGAAATGAATTTTGATGGCAACAAAGTCTCAGACCCCGAAAGTATTTACCATGGTTGGGAAACATATTTCTCAAAGTTATACTCAGTGAACGAAAAAATATTCGTTTGACACCGAATACAAAACGTATGTTGAAAGGGATCTAAATGACTTAACAAATAATACACGTCAAGGGTGCATACCATTTCCAAGAATATCAATCGATATGATTACAATAGATGACAACGCTAAAAACCTGCATAAAAAGAAAAGCTCAAACAGAGACGAAGAAGGGGGTGATTACAGTTCTGTTCAAGGGGGGCAACAAATTAAAATTTGACCCGTCAAGTTATATAGCTATCTCCCTTTGATCTACTCTCTTTAATTTTTTTTTAAAGGTCGTTTTTAACCTCCTTGAAAAATACGGTTCTATACGGTTAAACCCCTCTCAAGGTCGCTTTCACAAGAACGTCAATTGTACTTAGACGTCATTTATGTTCGTGAATGCATTTACAATGCCAAACAAAATAACTCGACACTATGTACATGTTTCGATCATTTTCGCTTCTTCTGAAGTTGTACAGAACCGGGGTTGATATTTCTCTATTTAGAATATTATAATCGTTCTTTGAAAATATTTTCAGTTGTGTCAAATTCAACGGATTTTTATCTGATTTTTTCCCGATCATACAAGGCTCTCGCCAAGGCCAATGTTGTAGTCCGCAATTATATATCCTTTTTATTAATGGTTTACTACATAAGATTGACGTCTGCAACAGCAGCTTTAAGATACATAATATGGTCTGCGCATGCACTACATCAGCTGGCGATATGGTCATTATTTCTTATGTAAAAAGGGGTCTCGACGATCTATTATATGTCTGTTTATACCATGTCGGAAAGTTACTACTAAAATAAATAAAAAAAGAAATTCTTTAGTATTTAATGAAAATAAAAAAGCCCTAGGACATGGAAACTTGGCGATTATTTAAATGATGAATCCGATTCATATAACCACCTTGGAATACTTTGTAATAAACAAATAAATATCAATGAAAACATTACAGAAAGCTGGCATTAGCTTCGAAAAACGGTTTTTTTTTCAGTGTGACAAACTGCGGAATCGGTAAAAAGTAACCTGTAACACTTAATTTCCTGTGAAAAGTGTGAACGAATTGATACGTCGTCAACAATGGTAAGTCGTCATCTGGACAGAACGGAAAATAATAATTCTAAAAGAGGTATTTGTTCTAGTAGTTTGTAATAGTAGTAGTTGTAGTAGTAGTAGTAGTAGTAGCAGTAGCAGTAACAGTAGCAGTAGCAGTAGAAGTAGCAGTAGCAGTAGCAGTAGCAGTAGCAGTAGCAGTAGCAGTAGTAGTAGTAGTAGTAGCAACAGCAGTATTAGTAGCAGCAGTAGTAGTAGTAGTATAAGTTGTAGTAGAAGTTGTAGTAGTAGTACTATTAGTAGTAGTAGTAGTAGTATTTAAGTGGTAGTGGTAGTGGTAGTGGTAGTGGTGGTGGTGGTGGTGGTGGTGGTGGTGGTGGTGGTGGTATTAGTAGTAGTAGTAGTAGTAGTGGTAGTGGTAGTGGTAGTGGTAGTGGTGGTGGTGGTGGTGGTGGTGGTGGTGGTGGTGGTGGTGGTGGTAGTAGTAGTAGTAGTAGTAGTAGTAGTAGTAGTAGTAGTAGTAGTAGTAGTAGTAGTAGTAGTAGTAGTAGTAGTAGTAGTAGTAGTAGTAGTAGTAGTAGTCCTCGACGTCGTCGCAGTCGTAATTCCATTTCTACATTAAAAAAATCCTCTCATTGCCAGTGCATGAATACAGTTATGAAACACGTGTGCTCAACGAATGCCTCGCACTCGTTTTAAGAGTCAGGCATTTAATAAAAGCAGATAAATTATCAAAATACTATAAACCTTCAGGTTGTATATTTCCTCTTAAATCTCCGAAAGTTGTTCGCAGAACCTGAAACCAGACAATTATTGTACCACGTGTATTATATATTCATGGAAATCAAAATAAATACAATAACAACAGAATGCACATCTTGTAACATTAAGTTTTTGTTTACATGGGACATTATCACAATGTTCTCCTCATCCAACCTCTAAACTCCATGTCCTTTCCTGCACAATGTTTCGAATTCATGAAGAATATTTATAGAATAATTAAAAAGCCTGAGCAATACGAGTAAATATGGTCAGAAGAAATAGATAAAAATGGTGTTTTTATAGTAGCAATATAATTACTTATTTGATGTGTATCGTGGTGTATTGGAAAACAGTAGTTGACTAAATCTGACTTTATTTTGTAAACTCACTGTTTTGAACATTGACTTTATTGAGACATACTGCACTGTTTTTCTTGTTTACTCAGTTTTTTCTATAAAAACAACAGAAACGCATCCGTGAAGGATAGAATCATATATATGTTGTTGATTTGGTATAACGTACTTTGGTTAAAAAATGGCGCAATTTTCAAATTAAAGATTACTTAACTACATGTTAACGCTTTTTTATAGTTAATATAAATACTTAGAAAGTTTGTTTTAGTGTAAGCATTACTGAAAACAAGACACAAACACATATATTAATGCTTATCGGTTTAAATATACTAATCTCTTACACTTAATCGAACAAGTATGCTCCATTTACTTCAATTTCCGTTGGTTTACTAAGCCGAACAATTAATATATCATTTTAACTCACCGTTGAAACTGTTTATCAACAATCTAATATAATCTCACTCATATAAAAAACGGCTTTGTCATCATACTTTTGTCGTTTATATCACAGCCTATAAAAGCTCAGGTACTTATC
>NC_069137.1:3319115-3334115 GCF_026914265.1 Mya arenaria | reverse complement strand
TTCGATTACTTGCTTTTTGTCCTTTAGAATCAAATAAAGTCCAGACAGATTGGTGAGATGATAAGTGGATATTAAGTTATTGGTTCAGGTTGATGCCTTTTTATTTTCGAAATTACACTATATGAACATTTGACAAGAAAGTTTCTTAAATAAAATTGCAAAATATTTTATAAGTTCTTGTTCATGATCAGGTATTTATCTCCAGATTTTTGAAAAATGTATATTTTATTTCTGGTATTTAAAAAAAGATATAGCTATTTAATCGTATTCTCAAATAAAAACAACATTATACAATCAAATATCATTTAAACAATGTATGTATTCTCTTATCAGGCAGAACAATAGTTTATTGCCTATTTTTAGTGTTTATTGTCCTTTCGTTCAATGTTCTAAAATCAGTGTTATCTTTGACATCTTGTTGGTCACATTGTATTATGATATTTTACTTGTGGTGAATTAGCAACAACAGCAATTGCATCTGATCACGGACCAAGGGTATTTTAAGAATGTTTAACACGATCAAATATGAATGCTTATATTTCAGAATGAAAGTAAAATTATTAAGTTAAGGTGAGTAGCTAAATTCAAAGTGTTTGTGCGTATTTGTGATATTTGTGTTGTTGTTTCATGTTTCTTGTTTGTGACGTGTTTTATTTTGTGTTCTATGTCTTTTGTGTTTACCCTGTGTCATTAAACGGGGTTTATGTTTAAAGTATTGAACATTTGTTTAATCGAATATTCACAATTATATTCAATGTTTTATAAAGAAGTAAAATGTCGATATGTAGATCAATACATAAATGGAAGTTAAGGCGTGAACACTGATGATAATATTCAAGACAAGAGAACATTATAAAAACATATGTAATGTGATTAAATGATGTTGTCAGTAGGAGGTGTTCGTTTCTTTGAGTCTGAACAGTTTTCAATTAAACAAGTTCATTTGATTATAATTCAGCAATAAAAATATCAAGCATTATGGAAGTCATAACCGAGTAAAAATGATATCACTAGACCCTTCAATTATGTAATGCACGCAAGCACAACCCTCTATTCTGGTCAATGCATTAATTAGATAGTACTCATGGTTTTCCGCTTCGCTGACGGTCAACAATAGTTTTAGACGATATAAATAAGGTTATGTTGCTAGGAGCCATACCTGTTACAACAGCATGATCATTCAGAACTATTAAATCGTTCTGATGTAAAAACTGTTAAAAAAAGTTAAATGTTAAAGCATGCCCATGTCTAAGACACGCGAAGTAGAATATAGAAGCTTGTATTGTTACACGGATAAATTTACAAAACAAACATTCAATTGCATTCAGTTCTTCCCCGACTTCGATGAATGTTATAAATGAATGATAAGAATATTTCGACACACGTGTCTTAATTTCTAACAACATAGCAAGTGTCTTCAGAACACTAAAACACAAGGGTATTCAACAATGTCTACATTTATTGTGTCCTGTAATGCATTTGACGGTACATATGCCGTGAACGACTGACGAGATTCATGTACAGTTATCGACAGATGAGGTGAACGTACAATAATCGACCGATAAGTTACATTATAGGTATTAATTAATGAGCTACATGAACAGTTATCGACCGATAAGATACATAATATGTATTGATTAATGAGGTACAAGTACAGTTATGGACCGATAATGTACATCATATTTATTTATTAATAAGCTATATGTACAGTTATCGACCGATAACATACATAATATGTATTGATTAAAGAGCTACGTGTACAGTTATCGACCGATAAGGTACAAAACATGTATTGATTAATGAGTTACATGTACAGTTATCGACCGATAAGGTACATAATATGTATTGAGTAATGAGGTACTTGTACAGTTATCAACCGATAATGTAAATAATATGTCTTGATTAATGAGGTACATGTACAGTTATGGACCGATAATGTACATAATATTTATGAGTTAATGAGGTACATGTACAGTTATCGACCGATAAGGTACAAAGTATTGTATTTATTAATGATGTACATGTACAGTTATCGACCGATAAGATACATACTATGTATTGATTAATGAGGTACATGTACAGTTATGGACCGATAATGTACATAATATTTATTTATTAATAAGCTATATGTACAGTTATCGACCGATAACGTACATAATATGTATTGATTAAAGAGCTACGTGTACAGTTATCGACCGATAAGGTACAACATATGTATTTATTAATGATGTACATGTACAGTTATCGACCGATAAGGTACAAAATATGTATTGATAAATGAGGTATATGTACAGTTATCGACTGATAAGGTACAACATATGTATTGATTAATGAGGTATATGTACAGTTATCGACCGATAAGGTACATAATATGTATTTATTAATGATGTACATGTAGAGTTATCGACCGATAAGGTACAACATATGTATTGATTAATGATGTACATGTACAGTTATCGACTGATAAGGTACAAAATATGTATTGATTAATGAGGTATATGTACAGTTATCGACCGATAAGGTACGTTATATGTATTTATTAATGATGTACATGTACAGTTATCGACTGATAAGGTACAAAATATGTATTGATTAATGATGTACATGTACAGTTATCGACCGATAAGGTACATAATATGTATTTATTAATGATGTACCTGTACAGTCATCGACTGATAAGGTACAAAATATGTATTTATTAATGATGTACATGTACAATTATCGACTGATAAGGTACAAAATATGTATTGATTAACGAGGTATATGTACAGTTATCGACTGATAAGGTACAAAATATGTATTTATTAATGATGTACATGTACAGTTATCGACTGATAAGGTACATAATATGTATTTATTAATGATGTACATGTAGAGTTATCGACCGATAAGGTACAACATATGTATTTATTAATGATGTACATGTACAGTTATCGACCGATAAGGTACAACTTATGTATTGATTAATAAGGTACATGTACAGTTATCGACTGATAAGGTACAACATATGTATTGATTAATGATGTACATGTACAGTTATCGACTGATAAGGTACAACATATGTATTGATTAATGAGGTATATGTACAGTTATCGACTGATAAGGTACAACATATGTATTGATTTATGATGTACATGTACAGTTATCGACTGATAAGGTACAACATATGTATTGATTAATAAGGTACATGTACAGTTATCGACTGATAAGGTACAACATATGTATTGATTTATGATGTACATGTACAGTTATCGACTGATAAGGTACAACATATGTATTGATTTATGATGTACATGTACAGTTATCGACCGATAAGGTACAAAATATGTATTTATTAATGATGTACATGTACAGTTATCGACCGATAAGGTACATAATATGTATTGATTAATGATGTACATGTACAGTTATCGACCGATAAGGTACAACATATGTATTTATTAATGATGTACATGTACAGTTATCGACCGATAAGGTACAAAATATGTATTGATTAATGAGGTATTTGTACAGTTATCGACCGATAAGGTACAACATATGTATTGATTAATGAGGTACATGTACAGTTATGGACCGATAATGTAAAAAATATGTATTGATTAATGAGGTACATGTACAGTTATGGACCGATAAGGTACATAATATGTATTGATTAAAGAGGTACATGCACAGTTATCGACCAATAATGAACATAATGTGTATTGATTAATGAGGTACATGTACAGTTATCGACCGATAAAGTACATGCTATGTATTGATTAATGAGGTACATGTACAGTTATGGACCGATAATGTACATAATATTTATTAATTAATGAGGTACATGTACAGTTATCGACCGATAAGGTACATAATATGTATTGATTAAAGAGCTACATGCACAGTTATCGACCGATAATGAACATAATGTGTATTGATTAATGAGCTACGTGTACAGTTATCGACCGATAAAGTACATGCTATGTATTGATTAATGAGGTACATGTTCTGTTATCGACCGATAACGTACATAATATGTATTGATTAATGAGGTACATGTACAGTTATCGACCGATAAGGTAAAAAATATGTATTGATTAATGAGGTACATGTACAGTTATCGACCGATAATGTAAATAATATGTATTGATTAATGAGGTACATGTACAGTTATTGACAGATAATGTACATAATATTTATTGATTAATAAGGTTCATGTACAGTTATGGATCGAAAAGATATATAAATATGATTGATTAATTAGCTATATGTACAGTTATCGACCGATAAGGCAAATAATACGTATTGATTAAAGAGCTACGTGTACAGTTATCATCCGATAAGGTACATACTATGTATTGATTAATAAGCTACATGTACAGTTTTCGACCGATAAGGTACATACTATATATCGATTAATGAGCTACGTGTACAGTTATCAACCGTTAAGGTACATACTATATATCGATTAATGAGCTACATCTACAGTTATCGACCGATAAAGTACATGCTATGTATTGATTAATGAGGTACATGTACAGTTATCAACCGATAATGTAAATAATATGTATTGATTAATGAGGTTCATGTACAGTTAAGGACCGATAATGTACATAATATTTATTAATTAATGAGGTTCATGTACGCATATGGATCGATATAAGTTACATGATATAATTTGAACTTGTATTATAAGATACAGTACTTGAAAGCATTATCTCCAAATTGTATGTACATTGTAGTATGTCGGTGTAGAGAAAAAGGTATTCCATTTGATTTTTGATTTTTCATTCCTTTTATCTTGATATCATACATATATATATTGCACGTGTTTGTAAACATTCCCAAAGTGTAATGAATAATAAATTGCCTGTCATGAATTTAATCGAATTTTGTTTTCATTAAGTATCAATGATAATACATGTATTCAATTTCTACTGCCCACTCTGTATTAAATTGTTGGTAATTGATATTTCAAATACTCATTATATGTCGATATTATTAGTAATACATTTTACAATTATAAGACTGTGTGTGTCTCTTAAAACCATGTTGTATTTGTTAAATATAAGTAAGTGATACTCTTTGATGTAGAACGCGTCTAACATTTCATTGTAAGGAGTCTTTTTGAAAGAGCAGATATTGCCACCGACTAAAGACATTTTAATATCGTCGTTCAATGTCGTTCGTTAGCCAACAATGAACATTCACGTTCACTTTTAAATTGTACGTGTTTTGAAAGAATGATGGTATTCAAACCGACAATGCGTTTTCATACTTTCGATGTAGTTTTTGCTTCAAAATTATCTCCCGTCCAGGATATATTCACAAAGATAAAAGATCATATTGAAATTGAACCCGTACTTAAGTACATTCAGACTTAAAGTGACACTCGTTTTCAAAATCAACACATACACATGTATAACAAACACATTGTTATATGATAAATATTTAACTCCTTACTAAATGATACAATTAAGGAAATTTATAACTACTGATAACAAGATTGAAAGCTTGTATTTAATAGCTGAAATCGCAATATTATTAAATGATTGACGAGTGCAAAAAATACTATGATATTATATCGTCTCATAAGCTAGATATACCGTGTTTTATGCACCTTTATTCTAAATTAAAATTTGAAACCTTCATTAGATCCATTTTGTTCGACATGTAGTCATCATTTTTGGTATAGTTTAACAATTGTATTAAGTGTGGTAAACCTTTTTTGGTTGTAATAGTGCATCTTTAATGATTAATGCAGTACTCAAAGAAATAATTACATATTTTAAAATGCTAATGTCAAAGAACGTGGCCGAATATCGTTTATCAACAAAAGCACACATGTACTTAATTACTTTACGTTTATTTGATTGATTATAGTACTGATGTTTACCAAAAACTATAAAAAACTATACTTTCTTAATACTCTTTTACTTAGACTAATTAAAAATTAATAATCCTGATAGGAACCGACTTAAAACAAAATTCCAGCATTTAATATTTGTTTTATTAAATGACACGTTTACCGCATATATTGTACTTGCATCTTTAATCCATTGAACTTAAAATATGGCGGCGATTACGAAATTTAACCGTACCAGTGACATTCAACAATACGGCTCATACTGAATCAATATAGGAGAACTTATTTAAACCTCATTTATTTATATAATAAATTTACAGATTATGTGGTACAAGTAGGTATAAATTTGATTTGTTTTAATGTTCATGTGATAATTTCAATTTTGGTTCTTTTTAATATTGATTTGAAACCCCTCCCTCGATATTTAGGTATAAGAAATGACAGATATAGTGTATACTTTTCGTTCGATATTAAAAATACATGTATATCCAGTTATCTATTTGATTTAGATCCAGGGAAACTTAAAGTTCGCAATACGTAATGTCATATACGTTTTCCCTTTAAAAAGTTGCGTCAGACTCGTGTTTTGGACTGCGCGATATTGATTTTGGCCTCTCCATATGTGTCATCTCTGCAAGGGAAAGTCATCTCTGCAAAGGAAATTATGTAAAATTGATCCCTCGTTTATGTCAAGCGATAAGATACTGGGTAGAATATACTTATTTTATGTATAATAAGATTACATCTTTATTGTTCGGACCACTTTAAGGGATATTTAAATGTTAAAATGCTTGATTGTTTATAATTTGGCGACTATATTGTAATATATATATTGCATATGAAATATGTATTTCAAGTAATGGAACTTGATTGGATATTTTAAATATTCAAATGTATATTTCATTCTAAGTGAGTGTAATCAAGTTAGGGTGTCAACGTCAATATACCACCCTCCACAAATAACACTCATACAATTTGTCCCCGAAAATCCACCAGTATAGTTCCGATTAAATCATATAAAACTACATGCGTTATAAAACATAAACTTTTCAAATATGTGCATCTTGTATATTAATCATTTAAGATTGATTGTATATTTCTCAGCTTTATTTCAATAGTTGATGATGAATTTTTCTGTGATGTGACCTGCCGATACCCTTCATCGTTGTTGTGGTTTTCTTTTCAGAAAAAAGAATGAGTTGCCATAGATCATTTGTACCTCTGACATTTGCTCAAGTTTAGATCATACCTATACAATATTACTTTAATATGTTCTAATGCTAAAGTTAATCTGAGATAATCTAAGATTTCAGTACTTAAGCAACCAACGTTTCTTCTGAAGAAAAGCTATACTAAATGATGGCTAATCCTTAAATTGTCAAAAAATATGTGTTTCCATCGAAATTTATAAAATAAACTCAATGACCATCATATTCTTTTTATTTCTTATATGCCTTAATTTAGCCATGCGTCTACTAGAATAATAGTTGTTAAAGTAGCCTTTGTCAACGCTTCTTGATAAAACGATAATGATTGCCGATAAGCTCCAATGTTGACATAGATATATCTCCTCAGGGAGGAGTACACCATTTGAAGTAAAATGGTTGTGTTTTTTATGATGTGTTTTAGGCTCTATATGTTATCAGTTTACTTTTTCAACCAGTGTTCATCCATTCAGCTTTTGGTGATAACCTTAAACTATAAAAAGACAAACATGTAGACTGTTTCGTTTAAAATCCTCTTTTGTTTAATCTTGTAACACCACTTTTACTTTCATTTCGTTGTTCAAAACGTTTTGTTTTGTATTGCTATTTAAGTATATATGCAAACGGAGATACGCAGTACGCGAATTACTTTATTAATTGTATTATAAAGAATGATTAATGGTGATGACAATTTTAGACGTATATTTTAAATGAATGGCGCCAACGACCACGACTTTAAAACCAGCAAGCTACAAGGACTATTTAGCATCGATAATTGGACAATTAAATAAGTGGTGATTGCCTTTAAGAGGTACAAACTCTCTATAAGATTAATACACATGAACATAAATCTTTACTGAATAAAAAATATTATATAAAAACAAATTGCACACACATCAACTTTTGGAAATAACTATCTCACGATAGTAGAAGAGATGGGTTTGTTTAGTTAATTGCCATTTGAAAAGCCAAATTAATTTCTAATATTCAAAACTATTTATTACCTCATAGAATGACTTTAACAGAGATTGCACCGTCATTATTTTGCACAATGCATGACTTTTGATTTTTTTTTTAAAAGACGTATAAAACGGTATCATTATTGCGGGCGTTCTGTAAGCATATAATTTGAAATGTTTTACATTAAAAAAAGCATTATCTTGTTATCTTGGCATATATATTGCGTGTTTGTTATCAGACATGATGTGATATTTCATATTTATGGGAATTAAAAAGGGTTTCTTAAACTAGATTTACAATTAGTACAGGCAAGTTTGGTTGCAACAAGAAATGTACATTAATAGGAGGTACCCATGATTTTTCTTCTGAGCGGTCAATGTTTTTCAATGTATGTATAATTAATAATGATCACATTATGATAATTTTATACTCATGATTCGATCCGCAGGAACACCGGCACATGCATCCTTTAAGAAATTTGTATGTTTCATTTCAAATATCTTACTAATTTATCGACTCCTGGTGCGAGTATTAAACAGTTTGTTTTTCATTTAATTGTTCATTTAACAATAAACATCATTTAAACAACTTTGTTATTGTGCTATTATCTTCTTACGAATTAAAATTTAAATAAAAAAAACACTAAAAAAAGTATTTGAATGAGAACTGCCATTTATGAAATGAATTAAAATAATTCCATTCTATTTTGGTAAGTTTTGAGTAATGTGTTGACTAAATTGGACATTTATATTAATGACTTATGTGGTGTACAGGCATTGACTGGTGAGGAACATGTACATGTATTGACTTATGAGGTACATGTACATGTATTGACTTATGAGGTACAAGTACATGTATTGACTTATGAGGTACTTGTGCAGTTTTTCACTGGTGAGGTACTTGTACAGGTATTGACTGATGAGGAACAATGTAAATGCATCGACTGATGAGGTACATGTACAGGTATTGACTGGTGAGGTAGATGTACAGGTATTGACTTATGAGGTACATGTACAGTTATATACTGGTGAGGTACATATGAATGCATCGACTGATGAGGTACATGTACTGTTGTTGACAGATGTGGTACATGTACAGTTGTTGACTGATGAAATACATGTACAGTTATTGACTGATAAGGTCCATGCACAATTATTGGCTAATGAGGTACATGTACAGTTATTGACTGATGAGGTTCATGCACAGTTATTGACTGATGAGGTATTTATACAGTTATTGACTAATGAGGTGCACGTACAGGTATTGACTGATAAGCTACATGTACAGGTATTGACTGATAAGGTACATGTACAGGTATTGACTGATGAGGTACATGTAAATGTATTGACTGATGAGGTACATATACATGTATTGACGAGGTATCTATACAGTAATTGACTAATGAGGTACATGTACAGTTATTGACTAATGAGGTACATGTACAGGTATTGACTGATGAGGTATATGTACAGGTATTGACTGATGAGGTACATGTACAGTTATTGATTGATTATGAACATGTACATGTATTGGCTGATGAGAAACATGTTCAGGTATTGACTGATGAGGTACATGTACAGGTATTGACTTATGAGGTTAATGTAAAGGTATTGACTGATGGGCTACATGTACAGGTATTGACTGATGAGGTACATGTACAGGTATTGACTGATGAGGTACATGTACAGGTATTGATTGATGGGGTACATGTACAGGTATTGACTGATGAGGTACATGTACAGGTATTGACTGATAAGGTACATGTACAGGTTTTGACTAATGAGGTACATGTACTGGTATTGACAGATGAGGTACATGCACAGGTATTGACTAATGAGGTACATGTATAGGTATTGATTGATGGGGTACATGAACAGGTATTAACTGATAAGGTACATGTACAGGTATTGACTTATGAGGTACATGTACAGGTATTGACTGATGAGGTACATGTACAGGTTTTGACAAATTAGATACATGCACAGTTATTGACTGATGAGGTACATGTACAGGTATTGACTGATGAGGTACATGTACAGTTATTGACTGATGAGGTACATGTACAGGTATTGACTGATGAGGTACATGTATAGGTATTGACTGATGGGGTACATGTACAGATATTAACTGATGAGGTACATGTACAGGTGTTCACTGATGAGGTACATGTACAGGTATTGACTGATGAGGTACATGTTCAGTTATTGACTGATGAGGTACATGTACAGGTATTGACTGATGAGGTACATGTTCAGGTATTGACTGATTATGAACATGTACATGTATTGGCTGATGAGAAACATGTTCAGGCATTGACTGATGAGGTACATGTACAGGTATTGACTTATGAGGTTACTTTAAAGGTATTGACTGTATGGGTTACATTTACAGGTATTGACTGATGAGGTACATGTACAGGTATTGACTTATGAGGTACATGTACAGGTATTGACTGATGAGGTACATGTACAGGTTTTGACTAATGAGGTACATGTACAGGTATTGACAGATAAGGTACATGTACAGGTATTGACTAATGAGGTACATGTATAGGTATTGACTGATGGGGTACATGAACAGGTATTAACTGATGAGGTACATGTACAGGTATTGACTGATGAGGTACATGTACAGGTATTCACTGATGAGGTACATGTACATGTATTAACTGATGAAGTACATGTACAGGTATTAACTGATGAGGTACATGTACAGGTATTGACTGATGAGGTACATGTACAGATATTGACTGATGAGGTACATGTACAGGTATTGACTGATGAGGTACATGTACAGTTATTGACTGATGTGGTACATGTACAGGTATTGACTGATGAGGTACATGTACAAGTATTGACTGATGAGGTACATGTACAGTTATTGACTGATGAGGTACATGTACAGTTATTGACTGATGAGGTACATGTACAGGTATTGACTGATGAGGTACATGTACAGGTATTGACTGATGAGCTACATGTACAGGTATTGACTGATGTGGTACATGTACAGTTATTGACTGATGAGGTACATGTACAGGTATTGACTGATGAGGTACATGTACAGGTATTGACTGATGAGCTACATGTACAGATATTAACTGATGAGGTACATGTACAGTTATTGACTGATGAGGTACATGTACAGTTATTGACTGATGAGGTACATGTACAGTTATTGACTGATGAGGTACATGTACAGTTATTGACTGATGAGGTACATGTACAGTTATTGACTGATGTGGTACATGTACAGTTATTGACTGATGAGGTACATGTACAGTTATTGACTGATGAGGTACATGTACAGTTGTTCACTAATGAGGTACAAGTACAGTTATTGACTGATGAGGTACATGTACAGATATTAACTGATGAGGTACATGTACAGATATTGACTTATGAGGTACATGTACAGGTATTGACTGATGAGGTACATGTACAGTTATTAACTGATGAGGTACATGTACAGGTATTGACTTATGAGGTACATGTACAGATATTAACTGATGAGGTACATATACAGGTATTTACTGATGAGGTACATGTACAGTTATTCACTGATAAGGTACATGTACAGTTATTAACTGATGAGGTACATGTACAGTTATTAACTGATGAGGTACATGTACAGGTATTGACTTATGAGGTACATGTACAGATATTAACTGATGAGGTACATGTACAGTTATTCACTGATGAGGTACATGTACAGTTATTCACTGATAAGGTACATGTACATAAATTAACTGATGAGGTACATGTACAGTTATTAACTGATGAGGTACATGTACAGGTATTGACTTATGAGGTACATGTACAGATATTAACTGATGAGGTACATGTACAGATATTAACTGATGAGGTATATGTACAGGTATTGACTTATGAGGTACATGTACAGTTATTAACTGATGAGGTACATGTACAGTTATTAACTGATGAGGTACATGTACAGGTATTGACTTATGAGGTACATGTACATATATTAACTGATGAGGTACATGTACAGGTATTGACTGATGAGGTACATGTACAGGTATTGACTTATGAGGTACATGTACAGTTATTGACTGATGAAGTACATGTACAGGTATTGACTTATGAGGTACATGTACAGGTATTGACTGATGAGGTACATGTATAGGTATTGACTGATGAGGTACATGTACAGTTATTGCCTGATGTGGTACATGTACAGATATTAACTGATGAGGTACATGTACAAGTATTGACTGATGAGGTACATGTACAGGTATTGACTGATGAGGTTCATGTACAGGTATTGACTGATGAGGTACATGTACAGGTATTGACAGATAAGGTACATGTACAGGTATTGACTGATGAGGTACATGTACAGGTATTGACTGATGAGGTACATGTACAAGTATTAACTGATGAGGTACATGTACAAGTATTGACTGATGAGGTACATGTACAGGTATTGACTTATGATGTACATGTACAGGTATTGACTGATGAGGTACATGTACAGGTATTGACAGATAAGGTACATGTACAGGTATTGACTGATGAGGTACATGTACAGGTATTGACTGATGAGGTACATGTACAGATATTAACTGATGAGGTACATGTACAGTTATTAACTGATGAGGTACATGTACAGGTATTGACTGATGAAGTACATGTACAGTTATTAACTGATGAGGTACATGTACAGGTATTAACTGATGAGGTACATGTACAGGTATTGACTTATGAGGTACATGTACAGTTATTGACTGATGAGGTACATGTACAGATATTAACTGATGAGGTACATGTACAGGTATTAACTGATGAGGTACATGTACAGTTATTAACTGATGAGGTACATGTACAGGTATTAACTGATGAGGTACATGTACAGTTATTGACTGGAGAGGTACATGTATAGTTATTGGCTGATGAGGTACATGTAGAGTTATTGACTGATGAGGTACATGTACAGATATTGACTGATGAGGTACATGTACAGGTATTGACTGATGAGGTACATGTACAGATATTGACTGATGAGGTACATGTACAGGTATTGACTGATGAGGTACATGTACAGTTATTGACTGATGAGGTACATGTACAGATATTAACTGATGAGGTACATGTACAGGTATTAACTGATGAGGTACATGTACAGTTATTAACTGATGAGGTACATGTACAGGTATTAACTGATGAGGTACATGTACAGTTATTGACTGATGAGGTACATGTACAGTTATTGACTGATGAAGTACATGTACAGGTATTGACTTATGAGGTACATGTACAGATATTAACTGATGAGGTACATGTACAGATATTAACTGATGAGGTACATGTACAGTTATTGACTGATGAAGTACATGTACAGGTATTGACTGATGAGGTACATGTACAGGTATTGACTGATGAGCTACATGTACAGATATTAACTGATGAGGTACATGTACAGGTATTCACTGATGAAGTATATGTACAGGTATTGACTGATGAGGTACATGTACAGATATTAACTGATGAGGTACATGTACATGTATTCACTGATGAGGTACATGTACAGGTATTCACTGATGAGGTACATGTACAGGTATTCACTGATGAGGTACATGTACAGGTATTGACTTATGAGGTACATGTACAGGTATTGACTGATGAGGTACATGTACAGGTATTCACTGATGAGGTACATGTACAGTTATTGACTGATGAGGTACATGTATAGGTATTGACTGATGGGGTACATGTACAGGTATTAACTGATGAGGTACATGTACAGATATTAACTGATGAGGTACATGTACAGTTATTCACTGATGAGGTACATGTACAGGTATTCACTGATGGGGTACATGTACAGGTATTAACTGATGAGGTACATGTACAGATATTAACTGATGAGGTACATGTACAGTTATTCACTGATGAGGTACATGTACAGGTATTCACTGATGGGGTACATGCACAAGTATTAACTGATGAGGTACATGTACAGGTATTAACTGATGAGGTACATGTACAGGTATTCACTGATGAGGTACATGTACAGGTATTCACTGATGGGGTACATGTACAGTTATTCACTGATGAGGCACATGTACAGATATTAACTGATGAGGTACATGTACAGGTATTCACTGATGAGGTACATGTACAGGTATTAACCGATGAGGTACATGTACAGGTATTCACTGATGAGGTTCATGTACAGATATTCACTGATGAGGTACATGTACAGGTATTCACTGATGAGGTACATGTACAGTTATTCACTGATGAGGCACATGTACAGATATTAACTGATGAGGTACATGTACAGGTATTCA
Organism: Mya arenaria; assembly: GCF_026914265.1. Lineage (NCBI taxonomy): Eukaryota > Metazoa > Mollusca > Bivalvia > Myida > Myidae > Mya > Mya arenaria. The sequence goes on along the minus strand of NC_069137.1, from coordinate 3,319,792 downwards.
CTGATGAGGTACATGTACAGGTATTCACTAATGGGGTACATGTACAGATATTAACTGATGGGGTACATGTACAGGTATTAACTGATGAGGTACATGTACAGGTATTGACTGATGAGGTACATGTACAGTTATTAACTGATGAGGTACATGTACAGGTATTAACTGATGAGGTACATGTACAGGTATTGACTTATGAGGTACATGTACAGGTATTGACTGATGAGGTACATGTACAGGTATTAACTGATGAGGTACATGTACAGGTATAAACTGATGAGGTACATGTACAGGTATTGACTGATGAGGTACATGTACAGTTATTAACTGATGAGGTACATGTACAGGTATTAACTGATGAGGTACATGTACAGGTATTGACTTATGAGGTACATGTACAGGTATTAACTGATGAGGTACATGTACAGGTTTTGACTTATGAGGTACATGTACAGGTATTGACTGGTGAGGTACTATACAGGTATTAACTGATGAGGTACATGTACAGGTATTCACTGATGAGGTACTATACAGGTATTGACTGATGAGGTACATGTACAGGTATTCACTGATGAGGTACATGTACATGTATTCACTGATGAGGTACATGTACAGGTATTAACTGATGAGGTACATGTACAGGTATTGACTGATGAGGTACATGTACAGGTATTGACTGA